>NC_134943.1:12167265-12476874 GCF_051020765.1 Lasioglossum baleicum | reverse complement strand
CGTCGACCTAAACTCGATTCGACCTAAACTCTCCTCCCCTCCCTCCCCCTGACTTAACATCGTTCCTGTAATTTTCTTGATTGCCCCGCGTTATCGCGGCCCCGCTGCTGCCACCCGCGAATATTTTACGAATGAAAACTCGATGGCCATAGCGTTCCATCGGTGAACGATCAATGGTTTCATTCCGGGGCAAAAAGATAGCATATCTTAACGGGGGTTTAATAAGATTGCAGTTTCGGACGGTTTCTACGAAAACTACCTTCAAAAAACAATTTATATCACAGTTATTATGAAAGATAGAAACATTTCCTTTTTCTTTTAATCATCTTGATCATCTTTAACCAATTTTATAGCTGGAAAACAAAACGTGTCCTAGCCTTTACGACACTCCCTTACACGTTTCCAAGTTTTTTTTAGTAAAAACTGTTAAAAAGGATAAAATTTAAGAAATTCATAGAGAATATTGAAGTAATATTGAAGAAATTATTCCACGCATACGAATAATTTCATATGCACCAACCTAATGTTTAATGTCCTCGAGAGGAAACGGGTAGGGGTAGATAACTCACTTCATTTCGGAACGTACTAGCTTTATTGTTGCGTCCACGGTTTACACAATGCTACACAGAGGTAACTTAACACATGTATAACAATGTGATGTGACATTTCATGACACAGAACAGAATAGAATACAGAACACAATGGAACACAGATATTTACAATGAACTAAATAACTACAATAAACAACTGATATACGTATAAACTACCGCTGTGGCCTGGACGCGGCGGCGGGAACAGCTAACTAAATTGTTTTAAAATAGGCGTGCGTTCACGAGCCCTTAACAAGTCGCTAAATATTCACCAAACGATTCCTCTAATAGCTCTACCGGTCTCATTGTCCCATAGACAGACAATACGAACCGCTTCTCGCATACGAGAGGGGGCAGTTTACTGGTGTCCCGTTTTAGCTTCTGTCAGAGATACAGCCGAGCAAGATTTAATTAAGAATTCTTCAAACTGGACGTCGAGCAGCCTTTCGTTCTGCCGCCTGGGACGACTGAATATATCCGAAATCAAAGTCGTTACTAAGCAAATAAAGGAGGCTTGACGACGAGGAGGATGACGACGTCGACGAGGAGGACGACGACGAGGACGAGGACGAGGACGATGATGAAGAAGAGGACGACGACCCACGAGAAGAAATGGAAAAAGGGGTAAAGGAGGAGACGAGAAGGAACCGGGGCCGAAGGTTCAGATTTCGGCCCGGTAGCACGGAACAAGCAGATCGGCGCACTCGGCAACCGGCAAAGCATTCCTTACGTCAGGACTTCACCGGACGCTGATCCTCCGTAAGGAGAGAGAATCAAGAGAGGTCAGCGGGATACTTCGACGAGGGGCTACTGGTTTCTCCGCCGAGTAGACCTCCTATCCACGTCGTCCGTTCCTTCGTCAAACTCGGAGCGTGCCCGTGGCCACGGATGGCGGCGTCACAGCGTGAGCCTCGCGTTTTCTGCCTCTATCCTGGACGTCCGTACGAATTTCAGCGGCGTTTCGTCGGCCCAAGACGAATCGTTCCGTATGTAAATTGAACGAAGGGCAGAAGAGAAAAAACAAGAGAGAAACAGAGAGGAAAAAGACAGAAAGTGAACCCATATTACCGTAGGGGCGTAAGATGGCTGAAGCCGCTTTGAAATTTAAATCATCGTCGACGGAGAATCGTGCGAACGGGAACCATCTTTTGCGGGCCGTTCCTACCGTCGTCTTACCGCATTAGGTCATGGAGTTTTAATTTTAGATGTTTCGGACCTATTACACTCTCGCGTACAAATTCCTGTCGTGTGTGTGTGTATTGTGTGTACCGAGTGTAAGAAAGGCTGATGAAGCGATGATACGTTCAGAGACTCGATACATTCTAGACTAATGTAGAGCGGCATTTTTTAAACCTCTTCCGGAATCTTCTTCAGACCCCTTTGACCGTGACAGGCGTATACAGTGGACTCCCGTATAACGCAATCAACTGCGGGCCACTTTACAGTTCTACGAAATATAACAGGTGAAAGTCGAGGAGCGCGACGAAAATAGGGAAAAGTCCGCGTTTCCGCGATGGTAGCACCCAGATGGCCTCTTCGGAGCAGCGTGAATCCGGCATAAAAAGCAGAGGCACGTAGAACTCGAAAGGGAACAACTTCTCTCGTGGTCGTACAGCCGCGTCCGCAGGATATGACAACAAGATCGCTCAGACCGGTGACAGGGGTGCGTTTCTGGTGCGCCGGTGTGCGTGTAACGTGCGAGACGAGGTAACCGGCGCGGCGCGCCGAGGTAGACGTGGAAGAAACCTGGAGAAGACGGTGCAAAAGACGCGAGGACGATCCAACTCCAGTGCGAACGACAGAGAAAACGAACGGATGGACAGACGGACCACCCCGTACGCCAGCGATCATGTCCCGATCACGTAAACTAGCCGCCCCCTCATCCATCATGCCTTCGTCGTACATTGTCATGTGTGACCAGACCGATCTCCTTTTTCTTCCTGTTTCTTTGTCCGATACGGCGCGGCGTCCTTGTTTTTCGTGCCTCCGCCTCTTTCATCCTCGCCTCCCCCCCCCCCTTCCCCGGCCGACTCCTTCCTCCACACCTCTTTCGTCTTCTTGTTACTATCGCGTCTTTTCCAGAGAGACGGGGTTCGCCGCAAATTGGCAGTGAAAAATAAACAAGAGACCGGGCACGACGTAAACGTACCAATCAGGGGTGGTCGAGCTCTCATGCCACATAATTAGAGTCAGTATCTCTGTTATTTTTCGCAGCGCAGTTTTTCTTCCTATGCCCTCTTCCCGGTGTTCTTCCTCTTCGTTACTTAGGGAACGTTTATGTTCGAGAGCTGCGATAAACGATCCGAGCTCAAGTAGTCAATTTGCCCGAAAACGTGGACAACATTTGTATCTTCGTTGGTCGTACGTTGATCAGTACTAGATTGCGGATTTTATGCATATTTATAACAAAATTAAGGATAGGTGTAACTACCCTTATAGAAGGTGTGTTGCCCTAACGAAAAACGCTGTGTCGTACAATTGTCCAGCAATTGGAAGGCGTGTACCTCTGAACGTGTATTGTACCGTAATGGTCATTCAAGTATGACGGCTAATGATTTAATGATACATTTCGTCTAAGAAGAATAATCCACCGCCGCGATTTGTAATTGTACCACACCAGAGCCGCGTCAGTTCGCTTCCATCCCCTGGGATGGACAGTACATTCCTAATTGCCGATTGATCGTGTCTGAATAACGCAATTAATCGGACGAGAATATTCCTCTGTTAATTACACAGACGGGCCGAAGGAAAATGGAAAAAGAATAGCAGAAACCTGGATGTGTTATTACGGGAAAAATATTTCATGCAACTGCAGATTTTAATTCGACAAATAATTAACGTACGACACTGACCAATTTTTATTCAAATTATTTTTCGAATACTTTCTTAATCGCGATGAGCAGCACTATTCAAAATACAGTCATACTGTTTTTGTGCGGTCTTTTTGATGCGATTTTTTTTGTGCGGTTTTTTTTCTGCGGTCCTTATCTACCACACAAGAACAGGTTTGACTCTATTGTTTACATTATTAACCCTTTGCACACTCGGAGCTATTTTAACTCGAAAATTGAACATTTCTTCTAACCTAGAATATTCCCATTCTCTGTGATTTTTGAAATTTCGTGGATAAGAAATTGCTATAATACCTAATATACAATTTTTAGTGGTGACTCTGAGCCACCATTCGAGTGCAAAGGATCAAATATGTTGGTATCTAACCAATTACTAAACATTTAAGTATTGTACGAGGTATTATATCAATTTCATGTCCATAAAATGAAAAAAATCATATAGAATAGAATTATTCTAGATCGGAAGAAATGTTTTTAATTTTCGAGTCAAAATAGCTCCGACTGCAAAGGGTTAAAATAAGATCAATGTTGAGGGACTGGTCTGGTTATGTTATAAAAATTCAAATAAAATTGTATTTGAATAATACTCAACACTGCAGGAGCAGCGTCATGGGAGAAATACCGAGGTTCGAGTACCGATTCAGCAGCGGTCGAATGCACAACGGGTGAGAAACGAAGGGCAGAGAGGATGAATAAAGGAATTTCTGGCTACGGCACGTGCGAGGGCTGCCAACCGTAAAAGAGGCGGCTTATATTATTATAACGTAGGCAGGTGGGCGAGGCACTCTATTGGCAGCGCTAACGAGGGATCGGTAATTATTACCCACGACTTAACTCCTAGATACTCGTGCAAAGACCTTTATTGTAATCATTCGCCCTGCGCCCTTTCTTCTGCCGGGGAATCTAGTTTGCGGGAATCCTATAACGCGCCCGTGGCTACCGAATTAATAAGTATTATGATGGAATGCTGACGCATCCCTGTACTAGTCAACGAGCTGCTCTCGGAATTTTGCGTTGAAACGAAAAAAGTTGCTCTCACTATAGAAACATCTCGGTAACCAATCTGATTAACTCTGTTAAATAGACAGCGAAAAATGTCGTTCGTTAAATATTCCATTGCCAGCCAGAGTTGCCACCTTATCACCAGAGGTGGGCATTATTTGGCGAATTATATATTTCAAATAATATGTGATATTTCTTAGATTTTATTTTGCTTAACCAGTTAACTGTGGCGACCTCTTTTCAGAGCGCGCAACTATACATGTGTCGCGAAAATCAAGCGATGACACGAGTATACTCGTCAATCACAGAGTAAGTGCCGCTCTTAAAATATTGGATAAAAAAAAAATACGGTCCTAAAGCTACAGCAAACATAATAAGATAACAACCATAATAAGATATACAGAAATATAATAGTATTGGGTCCGAATATTAATGCGAGTAACTATACTTAAAGGGTGACCCTGTTACACTAATTCCTAATACAATGGAAGTGTTGACCGAAGAAAAGGGACGACGACAGTCGACTAGAATGCGGTAACCAGGAAGCTCAAATATTTACGTGCATTAGGAGAGCTTTATTGGCCACCCTGTTGTTATTCTCAAGGTCGCACACGCCTCGGAGCAGGCAGCCAGCCGTCGAAATATCAGATGATTTTCACGTTTTGATGGAGTTGTTGACCCTTGTAAGGGTACCTGCGAGCCGGCACGATTACAAACTTTCAGCGCGTTAGTGTGAACGTGTACGTCTACCTGTCCGGTCAAGGTGGACGATCCATCATCGTGTCAACGGTGCGTTATACTAGACGAAGTATTTCGAACATTCCCCGTATCTGTGCGCGTCGTCGGTCGAAACATTTTTCGGCCTGGCGCAGATAAAAGAGAGAGAAAGAGAGAGAAAGAGAGAGAGAGAGAGAGAGAGAGAGAGAGACACTTCGTCGTTTCTTCTGGCGGGAATGGTGAACGTAAAATGAAATAAAAATGAAAAGGAGAAGGAGAAACAAGAGGCAGTCGTAATTGTATCGACGATAAGGCGAATAAAGAGACAAAAGAAAAGGAAAAGCACCGTGAAAACGAGCCAGAGAATCGGTCGGAACGACGCGACGCGCTCGAAGCAGCGATTAAATGGCACGTAGGAAAAGTATCCTTCCATTTTCGGTTTCCGCTCAACCCAAACGGATAATCGCTTGTTTGCTACCTCCTTAAGGCCACCGGATATCTTCCTCTGTTCACCAGCGAACGACGAGTATCTGTCGAATTAACGTAAATCCTTTTTAAATAATAAGTCCCTCGTTAAGTGTAATGAATCCTTCGGGTGTAAGCAGCCCGGGTCCGTGGTCCCATTGTGCGGTTAGAGTTGTCCGGGTAAACGGTGCTAGTGGGACAGCGGAACAAGAGGCGGCCCGGCCCCGGAAAATGGGCCAGAACTTCACCGACACTCGGTGCGCCACCGTGCTTAGCTTCATTATTAGTTGGGACTTGGATATTTGGATACCCTTAATCCCTTTTCTACGATTCCAAGTCCAATATACCTGATGGAGGAGTGACAAATAATGTGAAGTTGCTCGGCCGCAGAGCTGACAACTGCCAGTACACCCGCTTCGTTCTCTAGACCTGCTATCTGATTTCGAAGGACGCGCCGCGAAAGATGATCCGCCGCTGACAAAAGGCGTCGAGGATCGACCTAACCATCGACCAGAGTTTCCACCGAAATCGCCACCGAGAGAGGTAAGCCGAAAGGTGCTTTTCTCGTATACAGGTCCACACGGCAGGACGAGGGGAGAAGGCGGAAGGGCTGGTTTGCGCTCTAGTCGGTCTTGTAACGGTGCGCGACAAAAAGATGCTTCGGAGGTCCGCACAAAGGATGCGCACAATTTGTCCGGATATTTGTGTTCGCTGAAAACTCTCCTTTGTCAGTTGTGCAAAATTATACCGAGATGCTAGCGATTACTGTGAGTTGTTTTCTATTAGGTGTAGGGGAGAGTTCTCGGTCGTTCTTTTTCAAGTTTTCGCAAATGAGTCAATCTGTCATAATTAGACAGTTGATTTTATGCATTTATGGCAGAAATAAGTAGGTGTAATTTAAAGCAGCAAGACCATTAGTACTGTCGTACTCCCTCACTGTCCCATAATAATAGTAGCAAGTGAATATTTAAACGGGAATTATTGACCAATGCAGCTGTAAGTTATGTTGTAGTGCTAAATTGCAAAGACTTCAATCAAAATCAATGTTTCATCACATCTGTCATTTTTGTTTTGACACATCTTTCAATTTTTAGGTTAAGCTAATTATTACGAATTATAACTATTTTTCTAATTTCATCCGCTGATGGAAATCAATTATTTTATTTCAGCTGAATATCAACCCATTGTAAAAGTAAGATGAAAATAAACAAGTTATGCTGGAAGCAATGAAGAACGATGACTCCAATAATTTTCATATAATTAAAATTCTATTAAAATATTATACTATTAAATTAAAATAAAATGAGGATAAGAGCCGCACTCAAGTAGCCAAAGAGCCGCAGTTCGCCAACCACTGCCCTAGGATCACACGATATCAGAAGATCGTATATTCAGTTTTGAATTGCAATCAATCTAATTCGTTAACTTCGATAAAGAACTAGTGCCTTGAACAAAATCCGAGATCAGATACAGAAAAAGACAAGAGACAGGCACGATATCTCGGCAAAAAGACAATCAATGACCGTTTCGCGTCTACTTTTAGCTCGGTCTCCTTCCACCACATCGGTTGCTCCACCAGTGCAGTGTCCGGAGCGTCCGCGTCGGCACGCACGCAGGATGTGTCGTCCTGCGAGCAGGTATACGTGAGATGGAGGAGAGGAATCAAAAGAGAAAAGGGGCCGAAGGAGAGGAGAACGATAGAGACGAGCAAAAAGATGAAAAGTCGCGCGCGCGCGCGGGGTGAGGCACAGAGAGAAAGTCCATGGCCGCGACCGCGATATGGCGAGCAGAGTCGGTTCGATGATCGAGTAGGGGGATCCACGGTCCACGGAGGAGAGGGAGAGGCAGGGTGGATCGAGAAGGAGCGGGTCGGCTCGACGAGGCGAGTTTTAAGGCGGTGGCGGTCTTTGAAAGATGCCGGACGCTTTGATGTTCGCCACACGTCATCTCGCGCGTTACCTTACTATGGCTCTTCAACCACCGAAACCGGCGAATAGCGACGCACCCTCTTCGCGTGCGTGTTGTGCGTGTATGCGTAGGCTCTCGCCGTTCGTCGAAGGATCGTAGCCTCGTGGAGGTAGAATCACGAGCAAGAGGGTGGAACCGCGCTCAACCCCCTTTCGCTACCACGTAACATTCGACTGTTCGCCCGAGCTCTGCGCGTTCCCCTCGATCGAGCTCGCTCCCCATGTTTCTCCACCCCCGTCGCTCTTTTTATCGGTCTTAGACCTCCCGCCGCCCGATACAGTTTGCAAACAGCACAAAAATGCCACTCGATTATTCCCCGCCGGCGCGACGCGGCGCGGCGCGGCGTGCTGCACACGAGTCGCTAAGCGGCAGCCAGCGATGCGGCCTCGAGAGCGAGAACTGCCGGGTTTGGGGGGGTGTGAAATCATTTCGGGGCGGACACCCGCGTTGCCCGACCGAGATTCGTGCCAGAAGAAACACCACCATCGAAACAATTAGGGGAGATGTTCTGTGAACTTCAATTGCGCCGTCGCGTCGTATACAACGGAAGATATTGTCACTCACAGTAGAAATCGTATATAATGCATGGACGGATATTTTTTGCGTTAAAAGATAAACGAGTTAGAAATCGTAACTTTTTAAATTTATTTTTTTATACATTACCTGGTAAACTAACCCTTCTGGCATCTCAAAGAAACTCAGGTCGTTTGGTCCAATTTTAAAAAAGGTATGTATTAGTTTCTTGAGGGTGTCTACTAAGGTGGTCCTTAGCTATTACAGTAAAAAAATTTTTTAACTTTTTTATTGCTGCATCTTCTAAAATTATAATACTTGATAAGATACCTCGTTCTGCGGCTGATTACTACTGCCTTATAAGACCGGTCATTTGACCGGCAGTGGTAGATTTAGTGTTAATGGGTCTCGTATAGTTCTAGTGTTAAAACTTTATTTATTGAAGACTATTTTCATCACTTGCGAAATTTCCAATTTCGGAGTTGGTCACCTTTGCCATTCCAGAATGGTTTTCTCTTACGACGTGATTTGTGTGACCAGTGGTCTTGACATCGTCATCCTCCCAAGACCTGCACGTTCACCGGCCGGTCATCCGTTATGGTTACCGGTCGAGTCAGTGAAATCTTTGTCCAGGACGATCCGAATGCCGATGAGACGAACATTAATGAGTATTGATGTCCTCCTCGCGATCGATCGGCCATCATGATATCCCTTAGCGGAACTTGCATCACGCGGAAATCACGTTCGGCCGCTCCGTTGATCGGACCACTGGTACAGTTATCACGTCGCGAGACGTCGCGTCGGGATGCTTTGAACTCGAGGATCCGGAGATTGTGTTTCCAAGACGCATCGAACGTAAAATGTTCATTATTTTTAACAGAATTAATTCAACAGGTTTTATTACTCTCTTCGAAGCAAATTGCGAAGCGAAATAACACGAAATAAAATTATGACAGCTGGAAGTTATTTTCAATTCTTTGCATCGAACCTGAAATCGCAATGTTACGTCAAGTGTTATGTTGATAATATGTTTGCAATATCTAAATATGAAGTAATTTGATAATGCTTTCGGCGCTTACCGTTTCGATCACTTGGTAAATCTAGCAATTTTGCAATAAACTTAGGCAAGAAGAAAAGTTTATTGCAAAATTGCTAGATTTACTAAGTGATCGAAGAAACTGTAGCGCCGAAAGCATCATTAAATTAAACAATTGCTGTTACTTCTCTGAAAAAAGTTCAATTCTAAAGTCCAATTTTAAAGAAGTTATCGTCTTTTTAAGAGTGTCCGAATATTAGTGGGAGTCACTGTAGGTAGCCGAGCAGTGATGAAGAAGAAGCCTAGGCGTGTGCTCTCGAGGACTTCTCGCTGCTGCGAAAAATGAAGTGCTCATCGATACTCTCCTGACAAATGTCGTCATTGTGCCTGAGCATCGTGGTCCCACCTTTACAATTATCGCCGATCGTTTGTTGGCGGAAAATGAAACGAGCCGGGACACTTTCTCACCCGGCGCGGCTGGGCACGATCGTTTTCGTCGAAACTCGAAACGGAGTCGATGAATGGTGGTCGTCGGGTCCCTCGACGATTCCGGATGCTCCCCGGAGGATTCGCCTACCTACGATTCGTCACCGGCGGGAAAAACTTTTTACTCAATGACGGGGAACGACCCGATTCAATGTGTATTCGACGAGCGGGTATCCATGAACGGGTACACCTGTAGCGTGCAGAACCTATATACTCCGGCAAAGTAATTCCAGCCGTAATAATAAGCTTCGACCCGGAACGAACAAAGATGACGGCCCATTGACTCCGTTTTTCGTCCGGCTGAATAGAACGAGACAAATTGTGCAGCCACGATGAATCGCTGCCTCGCTTCTACCGGCGATATGAATGAATGAAGACGTTGCCGGTGTTGCTCCTGCCCAGGGAAATAATGTTGTTCGACGACCTTACGGCTGTCCATAAATTACGCCTCGCTCTCGACAGTCCACTATTTTGTCGAGCATCCCGTCGCCAGTGTTTACTCACCAGCCAGCTGGAGACTCCTCGGGCACCGGCTCCTCCGGGAAGAACAGGGGAAAATATTTGACCCTCGATCGGAACCACCGATCGATCTCGAATCTTCCAACGATATTATATTTAGGGTAAGGTAAATCACCCAATTATGCATGGCATCCCTACTGTGAAGGGTTAATTACATTTTTCTGAATCAATACACTGTATTTACACAACACCAGAAATAATTCTTCTTTAGTAAAATTAAATTTCTATTTTATTTGGAGGAATTATTAGATGTGCAAATAAGTTCCTTCCACCCCTTCTTTTACACGATCATAACTTTTGACTGAATTCGAATTACTTCGCGATTTTGGTGCCATCTGAAAGAGCGTTCTTTTAGTTTTAAGAAGAGTCGTGATGAACGCTCTAAGAATTTAAGAAGTTAGAACAATTGGTTTGCTACACAACGTGAACAAATTGTTTGGAGAAAATTGCAAGCTGTCGAAATTGCAGAGAAAATACTAAAAGTTGTATCTTGCACCGTTTTTATGAGGGCTTGTGTGGAAAATTTTGAAAACACGTTTCGTAGATCTGTATCAATTAAACATATTCTGAAAATTTTATTAATATCAGTCGACGTTGCAATGAGCTACAAACGTTTAAACATGGTAAAAATTGCAGTTTTTCGCCGATTTTCGGCCTCTAACTGGAATAAATCTTCCAATGCCTGTCGTTTTTTCCTGCATCAACCGATTTCGATGAAGCTTTCACAGTGCATATAATTGGCACAGATCTACAAAACGTATTTTTTAAATTTTCAATATAGGCCCACATAAAAAAGTTGTAAAATGCAACTGTTAGTATTATATTCTTTCTACAATTCTGCTCAATTGCAATTTGTGAAAAAATTTCTTTTCACATCATGTAGTAAACTAATTGCTCCAACTTTTCAAAAAAGATCAAATCGTATAGTCCAATATTTAAAAAATTATCGTTTTTTTGAAAGCGTCCGAATATTAATGGGAGTCAACAATAATATTGGTCAACTTTCATCGAAACTTTTGGGAACCGACCCGACTGAAACCCAAAATTTTGGGTACCCGCAAACCCCCAATAGTGGATCACGTAACTTACTGTGGGGATGAAAGTCACAACGTTTAACTGCCCGCGACGAAAACATGGTCGCACACCCCAATATTGATAACTACCCAATTGTACAGCCTCCGGAGGTTCGTTTCTGATGTAATCAGGGAATACGCTGTGGGTGCTACTAATTGTAATCGTGTAACAGGCCTGTAGGCCGGAGGGGCGACGAGCATCGCAAAGAATTGATTCTGGTTACGTTAATATAATCAGAAATTCAGGACCGGCCGTCCCCATCCTTATAAAATATGTACCGCAAGAGACGTCTGTTCTGCCGGCTTATTTATTTACCGCTCCTCGTACGATTCCGGAAATTCAATAATCTGGAAGGTTATCCAAAAAACCACGGTTTTCTTTTAACAAAACACAAACTATTTCGAATTTTACCAAGCTATTTTCTTTATCGAAAGTATGATCTATTACAATTAAATGTGGAACATAGAATATTATTCAAACGTGCAACCTGACTGCGTCTACAGTCACTAATTCGAAAATATTGAAATTTTCAATGAGACATAGTCAATATACATATAATTTCTCCTCTATTAAGATCATTACGGGAAGAAGTAACATTCAATTTAGTTTCTATTTCTTTCAATCGGTGTAGAATATTTTTATTTTGCATAAAAATTCGCAGTCTAATAATTAGTAAATCAAAATTGTTTAAAAGAAGTAGCAGTCAAGGAACTGTCCTTTGAAATAAACTTCAAAAAATGAAACACTTAAAATAGTAGGGACTTGTTGGCAATAAAATTGCAAAATATAATTCGGAGTGCAAAGGGTCAATCTGGCGACACTGGTCAAAACACTGGTTACTAATGAAGAAAAAGTAGAGTCAAGCCATATCCAGTTATTAACTCTTTGCAGTCGATCCTTCGATCGAATACCTTTTACAGTACCATTTCCTACACGAATACTTTGTAAATACACGAGATTCATCGCTCGAATCTAACGGAATGGATCTTACATACCAAATTGATCACATTCGCGCGCACAGTACATAGTTCATCCCAGCGCTAGTTAATATTCGCCCGGTTCATCACCGCGCATAAAAATAGAAATGCGAGCGGTTACGGACCAGGATCTGACCGAGTGCAGCGCAAGATGAATGCGTACGTGTGCGTGTGCCGAGGCGACGTGGAGATACAAACGTTAGTTGTAACGCTGAAACGTTACGCCACTGACGAACGCATTGTGCCACCGTGGCGTGTAAACGAGTCACGCTGCGTCACGTTTCGGCCCGCTACCGCCACACAGCCCTTCTCCTTTTGTCCGTGCACCCCGCCGCTTTTCAACCCCGGCCCGAATTACGTTACGCCAGTTTACTATCGGCCAGTTTATATTCGAGGTTTATGGCGAACCTCGGCGAGACACACGTGAATAGCGTTTTAATCGAATCGCCGTGGAGCCGCGTAATGATATTTGCTTCCATCCTTTGGCGCGCTGGGTTCGGCTCAGGAAGATTCTTTTTTCGACTATCCTGCTACTCGTCTGAGGGAACTGATGCGGTTATGGCTCGTTAGCTTCAGACATTGTTCTGCATATGGTCTCTAGCACTTTTGATATTCCATCCAACGAACAGTGGGCCAGAAGCGAACAAATCAAAAAATCAATACTGAAGCCTCAATTTTCTTCATAGCTTTAACTATGTCGGACAGCAAAAATCAGCTTTTTTCGACTTTTCGGGCCAAATACCCGACTGTGGGTCGTAGAATCTAATTCTGGTATTACTTAAAAAGTAAATCCGATGGGGTTAAGTTGCACGTGTTACTTATTTTCTAGAATGAGAAACTATTCTTATACAACTACCCTTATAGGGAGTGTTTCACGTTTTGCAAAGGAATAAAATCAGCGTCGCAAGCTAAGCCCAAAGTAGCGTAATTCGTAGAGAGATGTTGGCATCGGAGAGATTTGGCACAAGAGGTGAGCTACAGGGAAAATGAACCGGAGAAAAAATTCTAAGATCTGCGTCGCGTTAACAAAAACGAAAAGAGCATCGCTCGTACTTTGACGTGAAGAGCGTTCGCATTAGACTCGTACCATTATCTGGCCAGAGGACATTGCTCCGCGGAGGGATGCAGTATCCATACGACGAGAGATCGGGAGCGCACAGTGGCAAAAGAGTCGGCGATCTCGCAGTAACATCAAAGACAACAGTGAGCGGTGGGTCTACGAATAGGAGGAGCGAAGTAAAAGTGAGCAACATCGCGCGGTTGAAAAGGCTGCGGATTCCCTTTCACCGGCGCGGTACAAAACGAGACGGAGGGCCACGATATCGGGCCAGCGACGGGCCGTAGAGAGCCACAACGTAATCAATCAGTTTCATAGGAGCACGGAGGCCGGCCACGTTAATGCTAGTGATGGGACCAAGCAAGTCGCAAGCAATGTCGAGATATGACAGCAAAGTTCGAATCTTTTGAAAGTACGTGTCTAGGTGTGTGTTCGAGTAATCACCCAGTTAACGGGGTATTTTGGTTTTCAAGGCCGTTTTTTTTTAAATCAATGTTTAGGAATTTTCTCTTAGAAAAACCATTAAACTTTCTGTATTAAAATTTCGAACGGATATTTACGGATATTTGAAGTACAGCTTGTTCAAATCTAGCTGTACGGCTGACCAAAACATAGGAATAGGCAAACAAATACAAAGATTTCCTATTGCGGGGGACATTCAGCCGCACAGCTAGATTTGACAAGCTGTACATAAGTTATTTTGTAAGTAAAACTAATACTTACACAAATTACATACATACTTTTTTCATCGAATGTGTTTTGGAAAGCATTTGACAATTATTCAGGTCCCTCTGCTGATCCAGAACAAAAAGGTTTGGAAGTACAGTAATCAGTATGAATGTGGCCGTGGTCCGACGAAAATAAACTCAAAATTTTGAGTATTTACAAAAAGTAAAAGGGTGTGTAAAGGTCTAATGTATAATAACATATAGCACACTCTCTTCGACGCCGCGTCAGGTGCTCAAGACAGCAAAGCATTCGAGTACAAAGAGCGAACCGAATTCGAGGGTCGAGGAGTTGAAAACTCCCGAAATATTCGCACATGCCTACTCATAACTTAATGGGGTTGACAAGTCACCGACGAGGATGATGGACTGCGTTGGATCGAGGGAGTGCTGCACGCAACCCCTACGCGGGGTTCAAAACGAATTCGCCACGGGCAGCTGTAGTGGCGCGACTCCTCTCGCCTTGCAGCTTATTTTCTACCTCCATATTTTCAGGGATGGGGGAATCAACTCTCCCGTCATCGTAATCGGTTTTTCTATCGCATCGCACGACTATACGACGGTCTCTTTTTGTACATGCGTGTATTACACGAGCTCTATTCCTGTCCCGAATTATACACGCCTAACCCCTCAAGTGGTGTTTGAAAACGGGGACCACTTTATTATGCTACCAAAGTTTCATTCATACTCGTTTCAATTCGTCACGGATTCTTAATGTCATTTCAAGTTAAAACACAGTTATGAATAAATTGTGAATACTTATGTACGTATAGATCTTCACAGAACAATTTGCAGATACTGAGATTACGATAACACTGTATATTAAATTTTTTACAAACGTTATCGATATTCAGATTAGAAAGAAGCCTGACTCAACTTTATACAACTTGCCGTTATATGTTTCATCCAATTTGCAATAAAGATATGACTACGTTGGGAATATTCGTAGGAGCAATAGCTGAATTAGACTGTACTAAAATCTATAAAAGCGTTGTAAAACTCAATAAAACATTTTTTAAAAGATTAAGTTTATACCAGAGAGAGGAAATTAAATGAGAGTCACGCCCGGAGTTGCGGTGTCTTCAACTTCAACTCAAGCGATAGTGGTGCACTAAGCGGTTAAAAACCTAATTTATTCCTCGATAGTATGGACAAGAACCTAGTTAGCCATGTTAGCATGGACTGAAACCTATTAACTTCTACTGACACCCAATGCATTTCCACAGACGAGATATAGGAATAGACCTGACACCACCGACGAGATACTATTAAAGACTGCCAGCCCCTGTGTTATTCCGCGGGACCAGTAAGTGGGCGCGAGTGGGCGCGGGGATAACGTGAAAGGTACAGTGATCTGATATACCACATCGCTAAAAGTTCTAAATAGTGTTAAAATAGTGCCAAAACATCGTCTGAAATATGGCGGAGAATGTAACATTTAATAATAATCGATATGGTTTCGTAATAATTCGCATTCACACCGATGCATCGCGACGAGAATCTCCTCAGTGGTCTTCTTTACCGACAAAATGCCGTCGTTGGCCTTCTGTTTCTCTGGATGGAGCTAAAATATATCCTAGAGGGCGTAAGAAATACCGAAAAATTCGAGTCCCGCCAACTCCCATAAGGCTGGCAGTCTTTAATAGTATCTCGTCGGTGCCATAAGGCTGGCAGTCTTTAACAGTATCTCGTCGGTGCTGACACCTTATGGGACTTGGTGTCCATAGGAATCTGAAGTACCGACACCTTAAAATGCCAGTGATTTTAGCGTCCTCTACGCTTTAAGAACGGTGAATTCGAAAACTAGAACCAACACGAATCGGGTTCGACTGGTAAAACTTCAACAGCCAGTGCCGGATTAATCGAGCGCGGGGCCCGTAGCAAATTAAACCAGGAGGCCCTATGGTTTGCACAATAATATAATAAAAGAAGACGACAACTATCCCAATACCGTACTATACGATTTGAACTTTTTTGGGAAAGCTAGAGCAACTAGTCTACCACAGGATGCGAAAAGAAATTTTTTCAAAAATTGCAGTAGGTCAGGAATTGTTGAAAAAATAATAACAGTTGTGTAAGTTGCTCGATGGTTGGTAGGTGGATTTCAATGAAACAACGTAATATGGTTAACTGAAATTTATTTTGTCCGTCCGTGACGAGCGCTGGTTCAAGACTGACTCCCGAAGACCTCCTCCAAAGTCCTGTCCCTTCTCGGGTTTTGTTTTTGTTTTCAATCGCGATATGTACCAACTCTCTCGATTTCGCCGGCAGCCCGTCGGCTCTGGAAGACCTTGTGTCACCGACGAGATACCACCGACGAGATACTATTAAAGACTGCCAGCCCCTGTGTTATTCCGCGGGACCAGTAAGTGGGCGCGAGTGGGCGCGGGGATAACGTGAAAGTTACAGTGATCTGATATACCACATCGCTAAAAATTCTAAATAGTGCTAAAATAGTGCCAAAACATCGTCTGAAATATGGCGGAGAATGTAACATTTAATAATAATCGATATGGTTTCGTAATAATTCGCATTCACACCGATGCATCGCGACGAGAATCTCCTCAGTGGTCTTCTTTACCGACAAAATGCCGTCGTTGGCCTTCTGTTTCTCTGGATGGAGCTAAAATATATCCTAGAGGGCGTAAGAAATACCGAAAAATTCGAGTCCCGCCAACTCCCATAAGGCTGGCAGTCTTTAACAGTATCTCGTCGGTGGAGATACTATTAAAGACTGCCAGCCCAGGGGGTGCAAGCTGTAATGGAAATATTTCAACCACTATGTTGCCCCCCCGGTTCATAGGCGGCGTTGGTGTCGCTGCAGTTTTTGCGTGCGTATGCCTATCGCCCAGAAGCTATACGAGAGCAGAGAGTATATGAGAGTGCTCACGCCCGGGTTTTGGCCGTGCCCATATAGTGCTGCCCCCTAGTCTAGTACTTAGCCTGGATCAGCTCCTACATCATCTTTAGCATGGACAAGATCCTACATCATCTTTAGCATGGACAAGATCCTACATCATCTTTAGCCTAGAACAGATCCTACATCATCTTTAGCCTGGATCAGATCCTACATCATCTTTAGCCTGGATCAGATCCTACATCATCTTTAGCCTAGAACAGATCCTACATCATCTTTAGACTGGATCAGATCGTACATCATCATTGGCCAGGATTAGGACATACAGTTTATATTGTTTTATATCAAATATGTAACTAATATACAAATCTCTAATAATATAAATTATATTCATAGAAGTATTTTAATTTTTCCCGAGCCTTTGTTGCAAACTCTAGTTTTAAAAAATAGAAAAGCCGGAAGATTTCGAAGAAACACAGATTTTATATCGAAGTTTAAAAGCCACCATCTTGGAAATTAATTTAATGATGAAATACTTACTGTCATCAATACTGTCTCCAATTTTTTTCATATTTTTAGGCACAGTTATTATTAATTAAACCAAATTGAAAACCAATTTTTTCTACGAAAATTTAGAAGAATAACTTTAGGGTTACCCTGAAATTTTCAGAATATGTTTAATTGACACAAATCTATAAAACGTATTTTTTAAATTTTAAGTATACAGGGTGATTCACGCAATTGTTACAAGTCATAACTCGGTTATTATTGCATTTACAAAAAAATGCAAAAGGAGAAAGATAAATGGTTCGAAGAAAACTACATCTGTAGGTCTTTAACTTTTTTTGGATGCAGCAGTGCATGTGCAATTAACAATTGCATCATTTCTTTATATAGAAATGCATATTGTTTTTTACACAGATCGATTCTTCTGTTCATTCTACGTAAAAAATGATTGGGGTACACATGGCAAAAAATTATTAGATCTCGAGATATTTTCAAAAAATGTCTTTATTGAAGAAGATGCTCAAACGCTTCTCCATTACATTCTAATATTCTATATTAGTTATTTTGTTTTCTGGTTCGAAAAAAACGTCGACGTTACAAACTTGAAAGGGTGGTTTCTCAAGATAAAAGTCTGCTCTATCGCGTGGTATAGTTCGATTTTCCGCTGGACCCTAATTTTTTGAGATAAATTGAAAAATATCCTCAAAAATTGGTGCAAAAGTAGTGTCTCTCCGTCTTTAATCATTGTTTAAACATGTTTAAACAATCATAATGTATTAATATGGATATCACTGTATTCGGGAAAGTCTACAGAATCTTTTGCTGTAAAGAACAATTCAATATCTTTTATAATAACCACAATATTTGTTTAAAGTTGAAAAATATGTTTTTTTTCAAAGCCATGTTTTTCAAAAACTGTGCGTATAGGAGAAAAATTAAGGACAGATTCGGAATCAGCGCAAAAAACTCTATAAGAAGGACCCAACAGTATATTGAAAACAAATTTGGTGTTGGACAGTGTAATCGGTTCTCCAGAACCGTTAGGCCTGTTGCACAGTCGAGCGCAATTTTCCGGTCTCAAATACGTTCTAAAATTCTAAAAAAAATGTTACATATTTTGGATCCTAAGACGCATTTTATAGAATTTCTTCAGATTTTTTGGTTGCAAACTGTAGTCGTAAACAATGAAAAACCCCCAAAAATCGGAAAAATGCAGATTTCTAGAAAATATGAAAACATGCTATTCTACTGTTTGGTTCCTTGATAAAGTACTACAGCAGGCAGTGTCGTCAAGTTTTTTCAGATTTTTTTTATTGTGGGACATCATTGTCAAAATTTTTTCGACGTTTCTGCTGTGAGGACGAAAGTTATACTTACTGATTTTACCGCGGGTGTATATTAAGTAATTTTTAACGTTATTACATTTTACATTATTATTACATGTTATTATACATTACAAAATGCAATTGTTTGACCTAAGAAATGCGATTTAATAGAAAGAAGAATTGTGTTCTGTGCGATATATGTACATACTGTGACTCGCAAAAATTTTCGGACGCTCTAAAAATGATAACTTCTTTAATATTGTACTATACGATTTGAACTTTTTGGGAAGCTAGAATAATTAGTTTAGTACAGGATGTGAAAATAATTTTTTCAAAAATAGCAACTGATCGGAATTGTAGAAAAAATGAGAGACACTTGGGGAAATTAAAACACCTGGCAGAAGACTGTGAAGGGGTAGAAAAAATTAACATAAGTATAGAAAAGATAGTACAGGAGAAAAGAGTGGGAGAAATTGTAGAATGGGTTAGGAGTATAGAGAAAAAAGGAAAGAATTAATCACAAGAGATAATCAAGAGAGAGGCGGGATTAGCGGGGAGACATTGGGATTGGGATAGATCAACATAGACAATAAGGTATTTGATGTGGCATGCGATATGGATGGATGGGTGGAGGAACGGATGAATGGATAAATAGAGGGATGAATGGCTTCGAGAATTATAATCCAAGTCCAATTTCTGGGCCACGAGGCTGAAATAAATAAATAAATACGTATTTACTTACTTACTAAAAGTTGCATTTTACAACATCTTTATATGGGCCTACATTGAAAATTTAAAAAATACGTTTTATAGATATGTGTCAATTAAACATATTCTGAAAATTTCGTCAAAATCGGTCAACGTTGCAATAAGCTACAAACGTTTTAATATAAAATAATAATTCTTAAAAAATATTGTGTTATTTTACATCGATATACCCGACCCGACCCGTATCATGTTACAATGTTTCACTCCACTCCGCGGCAACCGAAGCCCTCGAGCTTCACTTCCCTTTTTTCCGTTCGTCATCATAGAATAGTGTTTCCTGAAAATAATGTCTCTGGCCAGACTCGAGTTTTCGACATTTATAGCAAGCTTGCTATAATCGTATTTTATTTGTCAAAATTTAGTTTTTCATTTAAAATATTTTGTTGTTAAAACTCATTAATAGTTTTAAATAGTACTTGAAATATTTAAAATGATACTGAAATATTGGAATATTACAATTTGGAATGAAGGTTCTAGCCGGACGAGGTAGTCCTTCGAATTATTAAAACAGCCGTTGCGCCATTCAATTTTCGGTCAATTTTTCCTATTTACTTGCATTAATTTAATCATATAACTGCATTTAATTGAAATTGATATTTGAGATTTTTTCCCGATTTTTTTTTTTTTTTTTTTTTTTTTTCTCGCTATATTAAAAAATATTTACAAATCCTTTGACAAATTCTGCTTTGTGGCGTCAGGATACTGCTTTCCATCACAGTTTGTATAGTATACATATATTATTTCTCCTCTTTGTTTCTAGATAAAATTTTATTATGATCCTCCATTAGTTTAACGCCCCGTTCAGCGGTATCATTGACCACCTTCAGTCCATGTTTCAGTCAGACTACTTATTATTCATAATAACTTCTTTTTCCGATATTAGAACTATTCTTACCACGTTTTTATTAGCTCGCTTTCTTGTTCTTTTGTAGATTGGAGCGTATTAATGAATTTATTTATATGTAATATCTCTGCCAGTTATGTATATATGAAAAAACTCTTCAAACAAAAGTTGTAGTATATAAGGAGGTGGATATAGTATCAAAGGAAAAAAATTTTTTCAAAGTCATTATTTAAAGTTTTCAAGGTCACGGATGTTTTTTCTATCAACAACTGTTTATGCTATATATGGATTCTTAAAGAGAAAAAAGACAAATTCAACGATATATCATAACGTCTATTTATGTCAAGATTTAAAAAATTCCCATTTTCCATTAAAAACTCATTTTCCCATTATTCAAACGGCCCCAAAATTTTTCCAGACCATTTTCTCAACATTTGTCACAATTCTGGTTTACGGGACCAAAAAAATTTCATGGTCGAAAAATAAGGTCCACCCTAATGTTGCATATACGTAAATTACGAGAAGCAGTAAAGAGTGCTTAACGTCGAAGAAGAAAATCCGGGTAACTAAAACTTAATATGTACTACATTCTACGTTATTAGAATAATTGTAGTTTAATTATGATACATTTTATATCAACATTTTTTATTTACACCTGCTAGAAACGCCACTGTCTCGGAAGGAAATGGACATTCGAGAGTAGCAATGAAATTAGAGCATCATTGCGAAAAAAGATGAGTTTGCAATAACCTCAATATACATTTTATGAAATTCTATTATAATTATAGTTATGACTGTATTTTTTAATAAATAAACTTGTGTATGCTAGTATAAAATCAATTTATATATATTATACAATTTATTTTATTATTTGTTTGACAACTAATAAATCTACAAATTGTTTCATAAACTAAAAAATACTTCTTGCATTTTCGTATTCTCCAATCAGTCCAAATAAATACCATCAACCTGTTCTCGATCATATACCAATTTTTATTAATGCAATTATGACAGTAACAAAACGTTTCTATTTAAAATGAATACATATTTTGAACATAGTTTTTACATTTTTAATTTTTTGGAAGGTTAAAAAATGTAATTAAAAAAGTAATGAAAAATAAAAATTAAAAAAAAATCCCCGCTGCACGGGGACTCGAATGCTAGCTCCAGATTGCGATTCATACGCTCGACGGCTCGACAGCCGAATTTCAGTTTCGCTTCCGCCGTAAAGCAATAGAACATGGCAACATGGCAAGTGCTAAAAATAGATTGTGGCTGGCATAAGCGCACAAGCAGCGCACACGGATATAGTAAAGGTACGTTGGCGAGTGTAGCGCGCGGGCGCGTTGCTAACACGATACAGTGTTTTCTGCACCGACGAAATGCCGTCGGTGGCCTCTGGTGGCCTCCTGTTTCTCACTCCAGTCAGAATATATCCTAGAGGGCGTAAGAGAAATATTCGAGCGACACAGATTGTCACAGATGTCGTCAGATGTGCTAACAGTAAAGTGGGTTCTGTTTCTTGCTAAAGATGATGTAGGTTCTGTTCCATGCTAAAGATGATGTAGGAGCTGTTCCAGGCTAAACATGATGTGGAGACAAAAGCGGCACGGCCAAAACCCGGGCGTGAGCACTCTCATATACTCTCTGACGAGAGTCATTCTTTGCGATACATATACCAAAATTTTCGATGGTTTTATAAGATCGTCGGTGGGTCAATCGGCTAAAGAGTTGGACTGCCAAGCGGTAGACCGAGGTTCGAATCCTGTTGGGGTAAACAGTTTTTTTCCAACCGTCTACCGCTTTTTATCTATATATACTGTCATTAGTTCGCCCCTGGATCATAGGCGGCGCTAAAATACTGGTCAGATTTATAACACGGCAGCTTACCCCCCCTGTGCCAGCCCCTGTGTTATTCCGCGGGACCGGTAAGTGGGCGCGAGTGGGCGCGGGGATAACGGGAAAGTTACAGTGATCTGATATACCACAGCGGTAAAAGTTCCACAATCGACGAGATATTCGTCAAGTCACAGACTTAAGATTTGTACAGACTGTGCACGCTATTGTTCAGTCGCGCCGGGATCCTGAATTACCGACCCTGTAGAAAATGCCCTAGCACGACAGCGGACTCTATCGAAATGGAACGGTCAGCTAGTGAACTACATGACGTTACAACGCGAAAGGTGTTTGGCTCAGGACGCTAGATTTTACAGCGTTGTCAGCTTTAAAAGTGCAATGTTGCCGGATTATATTCGTACAGTAACCGTCGATGCCCGCCTGCCCGCTTCGAAAGCGTTTCAGCGGTTTCTTGTCTGCTTTCCGGAGCTGTCGAAATTCAGAGTCATATTGCTCCTTAATTTAAAGTATAGAATTTTCATTCGTTAATAATTTTATTAAACGATTATCTAAATATTCGTTGACTTGTTAAAAAATCTTTTTAATGTTTTTAATTGTTTATGTAAATATAAAATTTTGTAATGTTTTGATATTTTTAATTCGTAGATTGTTTAATGCATTCACGTAAACCTAATTATATATGTACGACGTTCACTTAAGTAATCTACAGAACAAAAGTATAGTTTTAAAAATTATGTTTTGTTCATATTGGTAACAAATGTTAACGTATCAAACTAATTAATTTAAATTTGAATACGAAAGGTATTATTTTCCGATACGGAAGTATTAAGAAAAGTGTAATCAATCATGCACGGCATGTGCGTAGGCTGATATTTGTATATTAAAAATGACGCGCTTTCCTTTCTGAACGGATGCAATTTTAGGTTTGGTTATTCCTTTTTTTCGACTTATATTCAAACCGATGCGAGTTTCAGGGTTTTTAATTTTTACTTAAAAAGGTGTCGTTGGCCAAGAGTGGTCACTAATATTGTTCTCGAGGTATAAATAGGATCATTTAGTCGTAAACAGTCTGCTGGTATTTTCTCGAGGCCTGCGGTATAGACAATGGACCATAATAGCGGTGCGCTCGACTCGCCTCTACCTGAAACGGGAGTACACCGCGTACTTTCCCAGCTCATTGTAACACCAATTTTCGAATCGCCATCGTTTCCAAGTGCTCTTTTTGAAGGGGAAACTTCAAGGAATATATTTTTACCATATTTTTTTCAAAATTTAAATCACTCTGGCCCCTCATCTAAAAAAACGTAAAAAAAGAAAATATTTAAATTTTTCGACATTGTAAAGTTGATTATAATTATCGAGGCTAAAAAAATTATTTTATAATAGCTCAATCCTTTCCGAATACAACAAAAAAAAATGTAGCTCAATCGGGCCGGATATAAAAATTCGGAATTTCGGAGGCATGTCATTTCTAAAAAAATCGAAACCGGCTAAATATACATATAATGTTTAAAAATGTTGTAAATCAAATAAAATTTATACATGTGAACGTATGCAGAAATAATCAAAGTAAACACCATAAACTTGTGGAAGTTTGTTAAAAAAATTAACAATGCAAGAAACAAACTTGCATAACTATATTGAATAACTGCGTAGAATTATCAGATATTATTGCATATATCAAATTTTATTGTAATTTTGTAATTAACAGAAACGGGATCACATTCTTAACAATCATATAAATGTACGCAAAGATATTAATGCTCATGAATCTATTACTTTACATTACTTGTATGTAGTACTTGATAATTATCCTACTACATAATTTTTACCATTCAAATACACGCGCCATATACATTTGTAATCTTCAAATCATATTAAGTATCCGTAGTAGAAATTGGGTATACAGAATATCCGGTACTTGCTAATACGTTGCTATCGGTAACATTGGGCGCGACACTGAAGTGGTATTGGGGCCGCTTTGGCCCCAGCAAATCCGGCGTGACAGAACAATAGCATGAGACGTCTGTACAAATCTTAAGTCTGTGGTCAAGTTGAAGAAGAATGATATAGTAGAATGCTGACATTACCTATTCTGTAATTGCCTTATAATACTATATATAATTCTCTTATTGCATTCTTATTTTCCTTATTATCACCATTGTAATAATTGTTTACAATATAATCGATAGTTTATAGATGTAGGAAAAATGAAAGTAATTACTACGTAATATTCTACAAATGTATTGGAATTTAAAAATAATTTGAACATTATTGCGTTATATATAAAATAATGATTCTTAAAAAATATTTTGTTATGTTGTGTAATGACAAAATTCAATCGTTCTTATTAAGATCCTTAGTAGGAAACAGAAAATTAATTTTTTTACTTATTTATCCCATACTTGTAATGCTCGACAGCATTATTGACTGCAATTATTAAAGTAGAGGTAGTAACAAGATAAAAGTATTAACTAATTAAACTAATTTTCGACGGCTCCTATCCATACAATGTTATTTAGAGGCAGTATTTCGTACGAAGATATCTAAAAAAATAATTCTATTTGACTCTATACGAATATTTCTTGCACCATATATGACGCTATTTAAAAAGTGCGTGTAACATTATTTTATTTCATTCTGAACTGAACCACTTCCTGAAACATGATTCATTTATGAGTACATTGTGCGACGAGACGAAGAGCTAGCAGACGAAGTCGAAGTCGAAATCTTAAAAGAATAAGGACTCTCCGCGTCTCTTTTTTTCCCGACGCTGTCCTTCTTTGTGTCGGAAACTTGCGTACCGTCGCTCATTGCATAAGCAAATATCATCGGAATTATATAATTTTGGTACCATTTTCATAAAAAGAAACAAAATTCACCAAATATGTTAAGGAAAATCCTATAAAAAAGTAATGATAAATAATTAAGCTTTGTTGTTTGATTAGTAGTCTCACACCGATATACCCGACCCGACCCGTATCATGTTACAATGTTTCACTCCACTCCACGGCGACCGAAGCTCCCGAGCTTCACTTCCCTTTTCTCCGTTCGTCATCATAGAATAGTGTTTCCTGAAAATTGAATGTCTCTGGCCAGACTCGAGTTTTCGACATTTATAGCAAGCTTGCTATAATCTTATCTTATATGTCAAAATTTAGTTTTCTATTTAAAATATTTTGTTGTTAAAACTCATTAATAGTTTTAAATAGTACTTGAATATATTTAAAATGATATTGGAATATTGGAATATTACAATTTGGAATGAAGGGCCTAGCCGGACGAGATAGTCCTTCGAATTATTTAAACAGCCGTTGTGCCATTCAATTTTCGGTCCATTTTCCCCATTTACTTGCATTAATTTAATCATATAATTGCATTTAATTGAAATTGATATTTGAGACTTTTTCCCGATTTTTTGGTTCAAAATGTTAATTACACAAAATGAAAAACACGCAAAAATTCGACAAATGCAGGTTTTTTAGAGAAATTGAAAAATAGCATTGATCATATTTTTAGACTACCAACATATGTACCAGAACTTTTTTTACGACAGCTCGTAAACGACAAAGAGGGACTGAGGTACGAGGCAGCCGACACAGTTCAAAAGGCTGCGTACCGATTACATCAATGCATATAGGAAAGTTTTTTATTTTTCAATCTTTTTTACGGAATTACCAACGTATTTGTGAGATCCTTCTAATTAAAATGAGCCTAAATACAGCATAATTTGAGCCATATTTACTTATTTAAAGTGTGATAATAATTACCTAATATAGGTTATTATAATATAGGTCATTTAATATAATATATTTATAATTATAAATAATTTAGGGATGTGCGGGCCGCTCGATGTTCGGGTTCGAGTCGGGTCGGGTCGCAGAAAGTCCGGCGGCGGCCCTTCGATTCGACTTCGAATTCGTCGGGCGGGTACGAAAAGAATCGAACAAGTTCGGGCGGACGAGTTATTGCGTTATCCGAGATTCAAATACTCTGCGTTCTTATGACATAGATAATGGTAATAATGGTTTTCTTTCTTTACTTATAACGTGATTTTTAATATACTTGGTTTTTTTATAACTACATTAGGTATATTCGCCAAACGCGTGCCTGCTCTTTATTTGTATTAAAGCTTGAATAATGCACGTTTCATGTGAAAAACTTAAAAGACAATATATCTAGCTTTTTAACGAATTTTCTCCGAATGAACTTAGATATGTATCGATAATATCATTAAAATGTCTTTACGGAAGTTATACAGTATACCTAGAAGATTACAATATGGTAAAGTATGGCAATAATTAACGAAATATAAATATAAACATTATACGTATTATATTTCGTGTTTATATTTTATTCTGTATTATCTATAGGCTCTATATAATTAACTTCCCGATTTTATAGGGAAGTTATTGTAATGACCCCGAAAATCGAAAATCGATTTTTTAGCAGATCTTCACGTTTCATGGTCATTGCAGTCATTTTAGACTATTTTCAGCAAAATGTTCGTGTGTGTGTGTGTGTGTGTGTGTGTGTGTGTGTGTGTGTGTGTGTGGGTGCGTGCGTGCGTGCGTGCGTGCGTGCGCGCGCGTATGGCCGTTTCTATGTAATCAAATTTTTCGTTAACGTTTTCAGAAAAAGTAACAACGCGATCAGGATGATGAATGATGCAATCGATATGCCCCGCTGTAACTTAGAGCTGATTAGATTTTGGTCCATTTTGGTCAAGTAGTTTTTTAGTTATTTTAGTTTTTTCGAAAGAAGTTCATTCAACAATGCAATTTATACGAGAGAACGGAAAGTTTCCACCGAAGAAACAAACGTAATTACACAAAAAAAATTTTTTCGATTTCCTTAAAATTTAAAAAAAAAAATTTTTTTTTATTTTTTTTTTGTACCTTACGATGATGTTTCCGCTTACAATAATCGAAAATTATCCCAATGCAAGAGTGAGTTAATCATCTCTACTCGCGAGAATACATTTTCAAAGAATATCGATGAAAGTACAAAAAAAAATTTATATTACAATCTTTAAAAAAACAATCAGTTCAAAACGAATTATTAACTGAGATTAAATTGAAAATTAATATAAACTATATGATAATTATTAATAACATTGATGTTGAAAACGGATTGGTTAATGGAGCACACACATGCGGAATATTAAAATTTATTACTTTTCAAGAAAATACTAAAATTCCGTCTATATTGTGGTTAGATTTTCAATTGGCCAGAGTAGGAGTGAAAGTAAGAACTCGTTATCGTGATTATATGAAAAATGCAAATATTGATCAAAATTTTACACCAATAATAAAAATATCGAATCAAGTAAATATGTCGAGTGAGGAAAAATATCAAATCACACGTAGTCAATTTCCAGTGGTTCCTGCTGAAGCGATTACGATTCATAAAAGTCAGGGACAAACATACGAGAAAGTATGTTTGGATTTTAAAAAATCAGAAAGGCGAACTTTACAAATTTTGTATGTAGCACTGAGCAGAGTTCCAAAATTGAGCGCAGTTTATATATTTTGGGACAATTTAAATTAACAGTATCGAAGAAAACCAAGATCACTACTGCAAACCCGGATAATGAGGAGTTGTATCGTTTGCGAAAAACTAATTAAGACAATTTATTTTGCAACATTAGTATGCTATAACAAGGAACCAAGCGAGCAACGAGCATACGATGTTGGTTTAATGTGACGCCATATAGCAAACATTTTGATAAGTAGAAAACTATTGAATTTCCCTGAAAACGTATAATCTTCTTAAAACGTACACTTAATAATGATAATAATATACTGCAACTAACGAATCGGGAAGTTCTTTGTGTGGCTCGTGGAGAGTCACACACCAAATAAAAAAAAACATTAATAGCTATAGGTACTACTAGCCATGCGTACCACTAACCCTTTCGCAAGAGCAGTCCTATCCGCGAGCGAGCAAAGCGAGCGAGCAAAAACAACCCTACTCGCGAGCGAGCGAAGCGAGCGAGCAACAATAACCCTCTAGTTTTTTATTTTATATGATTTTATTTTAAGTTAATTTCTATTTTATTTTATATTGTATACTATATATTATCTTTTAAGAATTTGTGTAAGATTAATGATAGTTAAGTAGGTTACTTAACAGTTAATAAAAACATCACCCACTGAAAAGTTATCATAACTTATTACATACCACGTTGTAAATATTTTCTTATAATTTTTTCACGTGAAACGTGCATTATTTCAAATTTTAATACAAATAACGATCATGCACATGTCTGCCGAATATACCTAATGTACTTATATAAAAATCACATTATGGACAAGTTATGAAAGAAATACGTACCATTATTATTATTATCTATTTCATAAGAACGCACAGTTGATTCTCGGGTATCGCGATAACTCGTTCGCGCGATCTTGTTCTATTGTTTTAGAAGCCGCCCGACAAAGGTGAGTCATGAGTACACTGCGGATCTTTATGCAAAATAAAAAATGTTTGCATTGATTGCACGGCACATGAGCCAAATATAAATTGTATTCTTCTTTTAATTATCCTATTAAGCTGAAACTAATACGTTGATGTCCTTAAATATTTTTAACATGTCCACTGCTTTAAATTGAACGTGTACATTTTTGTCATACATGCATAAAATCCGCAGTCTAGTCATAAGCTTCCCGATGTGTCTGATGTATCGCGTACCCGACTCGAGCCCGATAGGCGAAAAACCAAAACAAGGTAATAAAAGTAGTGGTTTTTTCCCCCTCCCCAAGTTAGCACAGGGTCCTCGAGGTCGAAAACTGAGATTCGACACCCCAGAGTACCCCTAAATGACGTGTCAAAATTTCATTAAGTTCGGAATACTTTCCAGGTAGACGCCTTTTTTCGACCTGCCGACTGGACTATATGAAAAAACTTGACGACACTGAGGAAAATGAAAAATAGAATAACTTCAAGAAAAATGGAAAACTTAATGACTCCGAGAAACATAAAGAACTTGCTGACTCTGAGGAAAATGAAAAATTTAATAACTCTCAGTTAATAAGCTGTCTTCAATACCTCTTAAAAATGCAATTAATCGCATGTAGGGATTGATCAGGTGTTTCTCTCTATATTAAAAAATATTTAAAAATCCTTTGACAAATCTGTTTTGTGGCGTCAGGATACTGCTGTCGATATTCCATCACAGTTTGTATAGTATATATTATTTCTCCTCTTTGTTTCTATATAAAATTTTATTATGATCCTCCATTAGTTTAACGCCCCGTTCAGCGGTATCATTGACCACCTTCAGTCTATGTTTCAGTCAGACTACTTATTATTCATAATAACTTCTTTTTCCGATATTATAACTGTTTTTCTTTTGTAGATTGGAGCATATTAATGAATTTATTTATAAGGGAGTAGAGAGACTTCCAGGATTGCAAAATATTCATTTACTCATTTCTCGATAATACAAACACGGGGTTTTTCACTAGTCAAAAACGCTAGATAAAACATCGATCTAGGGCGCTATCTGCCTCAAAAGTCCTATTTTTTCGTTTACGAGGCGTAATTTGCATTATTCGGCAGCATGTAGCTATGAAAATAGCTATACATATGCGCAGTTGTATGCTTCCGAATAATGCAAATTACGCCCCTTAATATCTCTGTCAGTTATGTATATATAAAAAAACTCTTCAAACAAAAGTTGTAGTATATAAGGAGGTGGATATAGTATCAGAGAAAAAAATTTTTTTCAAAGTAATTATTTCAAGTTTTCAAAGTCACGGATGTTTTTTCTATCAACAACTGTTTATGCTACATACGGATTCTTAAAGAGAAAAAAGACAAATTCAACGATATATCATAACGTCTATTTATGTAAAGATTTAAAAAATTCAAAATTTTCAAATTTGCTGCGCCTCATTTTCCCATGATCCAATCGGCCCCAAAATTTTTCCAGATCATTTTCTCAACATTTGTTACAATTCTGGTTTACGGGACAAAAAAATTTCATGGTCGAAAAATAAGGTCCACCCTAATGTCCATATACGTAAATTACGAGAAGCAGTAAAGGGTGCTTAACGTCGAAGAAGAAAATCCTGGTAATTAAAACTTAATATGTACTACATTCTACGTTATTAGAATAATTGTAGTTTAATTATGATACATTTTATATCAACATTTTTTATTTACACTTAGAAACGCACTGTCTCGGAAGGAAATGGACATTCGAGAGAAGCAATAAAATTAGAGCATCATCGCGAAAAAAGATGAGTTTGCAATAACCTCAATATTTTATGAAATTCTATTATAATTATAGTTATGACTGTGTTTTTTTATTATAGGAAGACAGAAGATCAAATAAACTTGTGTATGCTAGTATAAAATCAATTTATATATATTATACAATTTATTTTATTATTTGTTTGACAACTAATAAATCTACAAATTGTTTCATAAACTAAAAAATACTTCCTGCATTTTCGTATTCTCCAATCAGTCCAAATATATACCATCAACCTATTCTCGATCATATACCAATTTTTATTAATGCGATTATGACAGTAACAAAACGTTTCTATTTAAAATGAATACATATTTTGAACATAGTTTTAACATTTTTAATTTTATGGAAGGTTAAAAAATGTAATTAAAAAAGTAATGAATTATAAAAATAAAAAAAAAATCCTCGCTGCACGGGGACCCGAAGGCTAGCTCCAGATTGCGATTCATACGCTCGACGGCTCGACAGTCGAATTTCAGTTTCGTTTCCGTAAGCCGTAAAGCATGGCAACATGGCAAGTTCTAAAAATAGATTGTGGCTCGCACAAGCAGCGCACACGGATATAGTAAAGGTACGCTGGGGAGTGTAGCGCGCGGGCGCGTTGCTAACACGATACCAATACAGTGTCTTCTGCACCGACGAAATGCCGTCGTTGGCCTCCTGTTTCTCACTCCAGTCAGAATATATCCTAGAGGGCGTAAGAGAACACCGAAAAATTCGAGTCCCGCCAACTCCCGTAAGGCTGGCAGTCTTTAACAGTATCTCGTCGGTGACCTAATGCATTTTGGTGTCCGTCGGTATCGGTGCGCTAACGCCCCATTTCCTATATCTCGTCTGTGCTAACACCCCGTTACCATTCAGTGTCAACACCTGTCAACACCTCTATACATAGAATTAGAGAGATGTATTATTATTATTTCTAGGGGCACAATATTTATAGCCGGGTTAATAGCAAATTATGGATATAATTTAAAGAAAATTATTGCTATCACTGGCATTTTAAGGTGTCGGTACTTCAGATTCCTATGGACACCAAGTCCAATAAGGTGTCAGCACCGACGAGATACTGTTAAAGACTGCCAGCCTTATGGGAGTTGGCGGGACTCGAATTTTTCGGTATTTCTTACGCCCTCTAGGATATATTTTAGCTCCATCCAGAGAAACAGAAGGCCAACGACGGCATTTTGTCGGTAAAGAAGACCACTGAGGAGATTCTCGTCGCGATGCATCGGTGTGAATGCGAATTATTACGAAACCATATCGATTATTATTAAATGTTACATTCTCCGCCATATTTCAGACGATGTTTTGGCACTATTTTAGCACTATTTAGAATTTTTAGCGATGTGGTATATCAGATCACTGTAACTTTCACGTTATCCCCGCGCCCACTCGCGCCCACTTACTGGTCCCGCGGAATAACACAGGGGCTGGCAGTCTTTAATAGTATCTCGTCGGTGCTGCCAGCCCCTGTGTTATTCCGCGGGACCAGTAAGTGGGCGCGAGTGGGCGCGGGGATAACGTGAAAGTTACAGTGATCTGATATACCACATCGCTAAAAGTTCTAAATAGTGCCAAAATAGTGCCAAAACATCGTCTGAAATATGGCGGAGAATGTAACATTTAATAATAATCGATATGGTTTCGTGATAATTCGCATTCTCACCGATACATCGCGACGAGAATCTCCCCAGTGGTCTTCTTTACCGACAAAATGCTGTCGTTGGCCTTCTGTTTCTCTGGATGGAGCCAGAATATATCCTAGAGGGCGTAAGAAATACCGAAAAATTCGAGTCCCGCCAACTCCCATAAGGCTGGCAGTCTTTAATAGTATCTCGTCGGTGGAGATACTATTAAGGGGGCCGTCTCCTAGCAGATGACGGTCGCGCGTGAACACTCACACACCGCTAGAGTACACTCACACACCGCTAGACCACGTATACGTACGCGAGAATTGCTAGGATCAGGGAAATGCGTTCTGATTTCTCGATAATGCAAAGACGGGGGTTTTTATTAGTCAAAATCGCTAGATAAAAGATCAATCTAGTGCGCTGTTTGCTTCAAAAGTCGTTCTTTTACGTTTCCGAGCAATGATTTTGCAATATTCGGCTGCATGTTGCCCGTCGGAGAGGCTAGTACGCCGGCGTGACTGCAGCGCCATCTAACGGGCAACATGCGACGGGCAACATGCAGCCGAATATTGCAAAATCATTGCTCGGAAACGTAAAAGAACGACTTTTGAAGCAAACAGCGCACTAGATTGATCTTTTATCTAGCGATTTTGACTAATAAAAACCCCCGTCTTTGCATTATCGAGAAATCAGAACGCATTTCCCTGATCCTAGCAATTCTCGCGTACGTATACGTGGTCTAGCGGTGTGTGAGTGTACTCTAGCGGTGTGTGAGTGTTCACGCGCGACCGTCATCTGCTAGGAGACGGCCCCCTTAAAGACTGCCAGCCCCTGTGCTATTCAGCGAGCCCGGTAACCGGGCGCAACGGGCGCGGGGATAACGCGAAAGTTACAGTGATCTGATATACCACGTCGCTAAAAATTCGAAATAGAGCCACAATAATGCCAAAACATCGTCTGAAATATGGCGGAGAATGTAACATTTAATAATAATCGATATAGTTTCGTGATAATTCGCATTCTCGCCGATGCATCGCGACGAGAATCTCCTCAGTGGTCTTCTTCACCGACAAAATGCTGTCGTTGGCCTTCTGTTTCTCTGGATGGAGCCAGAATATATCCTAGAGGGCGTAAGAAACACCGAAAAATTCGGGCTCGCCAACTCCCATAAGGCTGGCAGTCTTTAATAGTATCTCGTCGGTGATGATGATCAATATGGTTCCGTGACGATTTGCCTTCTCACCGACGAGAATCTCCTCAGTAGCCTTCTGCACCGACGAGATCATGTCGATGGCCTTCTGTTTCTCACTCCAGTCAGAATATATCTTACATTAGAGGGCGTAAGAGAACACCGAAATATTCGGGTGACACGAACTCCCATAATGCTGGCAGTCGTGATTCCTATATCTCGTCTGTGATAACAGTAAAGTGGGTTCTGTTTCCTGCTAAAGATGGTGTAGGTTCTGTTCCATGCCAAAGATGATGTAGGAGCTGTTCCAGGCTAAACATGATGTGGAGACAAAAGTGGCACGGCCAAACCCCGGGCGTGAGCACTCTCATTTCCTCTCTGTTGACTGCAATTATTAAAGTAGAGGTAGTAACAAGATAAAAGTATTAACTAATTAAACTAATTTTCGACGACTCCTATCCATACAGTGTTATTTAGAGGCAGTATTTCGTACGAAGATATCTAAAAAAATAATTCTATTTGACTCTATACGAAAATTTCTTGCACCATGGCGCTATATAATTGCTCTAGCTTCCCAAAATAGTCCAAGTCGCATAGTCCAATATTAAGAAAGTTATGGTGTTTTTAAGAGTGTCCGAATATTAGTGGATGTCACTGTATGCTCCACTAAAGATATCTATACAATCATTTCTTACGAAACTATATTTATTATATCAATAACCGTAACATAAAAAATCTGGAACCGGTCATTTTGACCGGTGATGGTAGGTTTAGTGTTAAACAACCATCCAGTGCTAGAGTTATTGATACTTGTATACAGTAATATCAAATTCAAACTATTTTTGTCCGCCAAATTAGACATAAGCGGGTAAGCACTAGGTGTTCAATAGAAAATAACAGTTGTAACTGGTGAACGTAATTATTTGAGCCAACCTGTTCGGTCACACGCTCTTGCAGTGTACCGTATAAAACTATTTCCGTTGATGATACCACCTATTGTCACAATTAATTTCACTTTTTTCACGCAGCTGAAGAGCGAGTTCTCACACATACAGCAGACCAGCTAAACGTGTGCAACAAGAGTTGTCAGTTGGACACGTTGCAGTTGATGGGACTCCTCACCTGCCCTTCGTTGCTCCCCTACCTAGACGTGTTTCGTTTTTAACCTGTTAATTATTGTTTATACAACGCAGAAGAAAGTACTCTTCAATGCGGACTGCGTACTCGATCTTAATTTTTGTATGTTTGTACGATTATTTTATGACTTATACAGGGTAAGTCCGAAGAAACAGAACACTTAAATATCTCCGTTACTTTTCGTTGTACAAAAAAACTTCTTAGGACAAAGTTACACTGTTTGAAGGGCCACATGTAACGGTGTAAGGGAAAAAATTTTCGAGGTCATTTTTTTCATGAGATTTCAAGGTGATCGATATTTTTTTTTAAATGGAATGAGGTATTTTTTAATACATCAATCGATGCAACTGGACATTCGTTATAAAACTAGAGGGGTGTTGTTGCTCGCTCGCTTCGCGAGCTTCGCAAGTAGGGTTGTCGTAGCTCGCTCGCTTTGCGAGCTCGCGAGAGGGTTAGTGGTACGGATGTTATTTGGTGTGTGACTCTCCTCGAGCCACACAAAGAACTTCCCGATTCGTTAGTTGCAGTATATTATTATCATTATTAAGTGTAATTTTTAAGAAAATTATACGTTTTCAGGGAAATTCAATAGTTTTCTACTTATCAAAATGTTTGCTATATGGCGTCGCATTAAACGAACATCGTAGGCTCGTTGTTCGCTTGGTTCCTTGTTATAGCATACTAATGTTGCAAAATAAATTGTCTTAATTAGTTTTTCGCAAACGATACAACTCCTCATTATCCGGGTTTGCAGTATTGATCTTGGTTTTCTTCGATACTGTTAATTTAAATTGTCCGAAAATATATAAATCGCGCTCAATTTTGAAACTCTGCTCAGTGCTACATACAAAATTTGTAAAGTTCGCCTTTCTGATTTTTTAAAATCCAAACATACTTTCTCGTATGTTTGTCCCTGACTTTTATGAATCGTAATCGCTTCAGCAGGAACCACTGGAAATTGACTACGTGTGATTTGATATTTTTCCTCACTCGACATATTTACTTGATTCGATATTTTTATTATTGGTGTAAAATTTTGATCAATATTGGCATTTTTCATATAATCACGATAACGAGTTCTTACTTTCACTCCTACTCTGGCCAATTATAAATCTAACCACAATATAGACGAAATTTTAGTATTTTCTTGAAAAGTAATAAATTTTAATATTCCGCATGTGTGCTCCATTAACCAATCCGTTTTCAACATCAATGTTATTAATTATCATATATTTTATATTAATTTTCAATTTAATCTCAGTTAATAATTCGTTTTGAACTGATTGTGTTTTTAAAGATTGTAATATAAATTTTTTTGTACTTTCATCGATATTCTTCGAAAATGTATTCTCGGCAGTAGAGATGATTAACTCACTCTTGCATTGGGTTAATTTTCGATTAATGTAAGCGTAAAATTCGTCGTAAGGCAAAAAAAAAATTTTTTTTTTTAAAAATTTTTTTTTAATTTAAAAAAAAAATTGAAAAAAAAATTTTTTGTGTAAATACGTTTGTTTCTTCGGTGGAAACTTTCCGTTCTCTCGTATAAATTGCATTGTTGAATGAACTTCTTTCGAAAAAAACTAAAAAAACTAAAAAACTACTTGACCAAAATGGACCAAAATCTAATCAGCTCTAAGTTACAGCGGGGCACATCGATTGCATCATTCATCATCCTGATCGCGTTGTTACTTTTTCTGAAAACGTTAACGAAAAATTTGATTCCATAGAAACGGCCATACGCACACACACACACACACACACACACACATACGAACATTTTGCTGAAAATAGTCTAATATGTCTGCAATGACCTTGAAACGTGTAGATCTGCTAAAAAATCGATTTTCGATTTTCGGGGTCATTACAATAACTTCCCTATAAAATCGGGAAGTTAAAAATACTATCCCATGTATGTATGTCGAAAAGTTAGTAGTTCAGGAGATATTTCAATTTAAATAACTCTAAAACACCATGATGTATTGGCAGTGTATGAACAGTATCCGTGAATGAACCGGGTGAACCCGGGAAGAATGTGGAACATTAATTACCGAGATAATGAAGGCAAGTGTGGTCAATCGGTAACGACCACGTTTCTATCCCTGATCCGTTGTATCGTTCAAGTTAAAGGCCTTCCTGTTCTAATCTACACCTGGCATACGATCTAACTTCCCGAGTGTATAAAGCAAACGGGCCACGTTGATAGACCACCCACGGACTCGTTCAGCTGGGTTTCTCCGTGTTCGTCGTACTCAAAACTCATCGAACGCGCCTGCACAGTGCACAGTGCACAGGCCTGGACATCCGACTTCCGCCATACATATTATGCAGTAACAGTACACTCCTCTTTGCCCCCCGAAGAAAGTGGACATTAAATTTTCACGGTTCAGTGCCGTCGAACGCGCGAGTCCTTCTGGAGGACTAGCTGACTGCAGTGTCCTGTCGGGAAACCCCAAGGAGGCCCTCGAAGATACCGCATATGGCACGCGCGCAACCGGGTCTACAGTCCACGGAGGTCCCAATTAATCGAGGTACTCGTGTGTCCTAATACGCATTCACGTACCTACCTACCTACTACTACTACTACTACTATACTACCTCTTTCTTTTAACCGGTATTCTTGAGAATACGTCAATTCGCAAATGCAAGCTGCTTGACGCGATCCAGTACAAAGGCCTGCTCTTTGCCACGAACTGCAGTGCTGGCCAAAGTAATAAGACACTTCATACACAGTGAGTCACGTCTAAAATCGTACACTGCATTCAAACATCTGCATCTTGTAGTAATACAGTTTTTTTCTCGTTAAATTAGGAAGGTTCTTTCGTTTTGGTACACAGTAAATACATATATTAGGTTGTTGCGTATGAAATGTCTGATTTTTAGCAATGACATCAACGCTAAACGTTAAAGGGGAAATCTTTGTGTTTGTTTGCCCATTCCTATGTTTTGGTCAGCCGCACAGCTAGATTTGACAAGCTGTACATGTTCCCTTATAAAAATGACAAGATTCATTTTATGTAGGCTTTGTGCGGCTCCTATTAAAGATATTTATACAATTAATTCTTATAAAATCATTTTTATTATTTCAATACGTAATTGTAAAATAATAAATCTGGAACCGGTCATTTTGACCGGTGGTGGTAGGTTTAGTGTTATACAAACGCAATTTTATACCCAATGTATAAAGCTGAGACAGCTACAGTGAAAAACTCCATGTTTGCATTATCGAGAAATGAGAACGCGCATCCCAGACCCTTGCAATCCTGGGAACGAGTCTCTCCAAATAAACGTCAGTTTGCTTGCACAAATGAATAACAATGATATTAAGCCCTGTTAGAATTTATAATTCCATGTTTTTATATGATACGTGAATTGTAACCCATCAGGCGCCGCGGCATAGGCTCCAAATTTATCGACACAAGTTTTGGTCAGCAAATTCACAAAAAATAGGGACCAAAGTCTGTTCCAAGCATAGTATTGGCACCAAAATGACCTCCTTTTGCTCGCAAAGTACGATTGCAAACATTGATGAAAATTTTGCTCGATGTTAGTTTGCCTGACTGGAAACCTATGAACTTCTATTCTCGCAGAATTTAGTTACTGCACCACGAATAAATAAGATTTGAGGATAATGGTGGGAACGTTTCCAAGGACAGGAAGTCGAAGTCAGTCGTTGGCGTGGCCCATACGGCACGACGCGACGCTTCAGGCGCCGGGCCGTCGCGTCTCGTCGAGATGCTTTTGTCGAGTCGTCAATTTAGGAAATTTCGGTTGTAAAACCGAGGTAGAAGCTATTACAAGTATGACCGAGAGGGATAATGTCTAATCCCATGGACGCTGCTAATGTCGATTTTATAGACAGCTTATGCCCTCGGTAATTGGTTTTGCAACCTTTCGTTAAATTAGAATTTAACGGAACTTGTGTGTAACGATTCTAAGAGAACTAGTTGTTACATTTTCGTCGGCGGAAATGGTTAATGCTTGTTGGAAATGCGTTTCAGAAAAATGCAATTTTCACTCGTGAATTTAATTACAACAATCTGTCGTAAAATGGAAATTTATTGGGTTGGCAAGAAAGTAATTTATTAAATTTAAGGTGAACTGAAGAGCCTAATTTTGTTATTCAATATGTAGCTGTCGCAACTTTATGAAAGTAGCCAATAACTTTATTGAACTACCAGAAAGATGGTAAAAGATCATCGAACAAAATGGAATATATTTGATCGATTAAAGTCCATTGCTTAAAGAAATTTTTATTTCACCTTAAAATACCGAAATTACTTGTTTGCCAACCCAATATTTTCTATCTTAGTAGGTAATGTAAAAATGTTTTTAAACCCATTGTAGGTTATTAAATGCATAAACTGTAGATACAGTCTAGTTATAACAAATTTCAAGAATAAATACCAATCGTTAAGCCAGTCATCGTGACAGATTGTATGGGTATAGGCGGATTTGAAGCAAAAATATAAAATAACATAATGGAAGGTACGGAACGGTTAGACAAGGACAAACTGATGACTTCCAAAAGGCGCCCGAGGCGTCACGTCGCGTTCTGTCGAGACGAGACATCGTCGTCGTCACTGTCCGATAGAGAGTATGTATAAGAATTCACTCAACCGTAAAACGATTCGTTATATTTAGCATTGTTAACAATGAATGCAAGTCTATTGAAACATGCCAGAAGGGTTGCTCTATTAATATTTCGCATGAAATTCCTGCAGCGTTTGCATTAATGATATGCTCCGAAATAAAAATCTGCAATAACATTTTCTATAGACATTTCACAATACATACAGTCGGGGACAATATTAAGTGGACACCCTTAAAAAGTCACATAACTTTTCTAAAATTGGTCCAAGGGACTTGAATTTTTTGAAGATCTTAGACCGACTAGTTTTCAGTTATTCCTTTCAAAGTTTTCATTGCATCTACATATATGTATGTATAGATATTACAGTAAATTCTCCTATTTTTAACCCTTTGTACTCGGAGCTATTTTAATTCGCAAATGAAACATTTCTTCCTCGCTAGAATATTTCCATTCTCTATGATTTTTTTGAAATTTTATGGATAGGAAATTGGTATAATACATCGTGCAATACCTAAATGTTTAGTAAATGGTTACATATTTTACACATTTAATAATGTAAACAATATTTTGAGTTCTCTAGAGAATGAGTGAATAAACATTTATTTAGATTGCAATTGGTAGAATTCATACAAAATTTTCAAAATTACGTTATGTCAACTTTTTTATCCGAGCCTGTAACGATAATTGAAAAAAATGCGTTTTGCAGATTTCGGATTTTTGCATACTGAAAATTTCATCGAAATAGGTCAACATTTCAATGAGCTACGTACGTTTAAAGGGGTAAAAGTCGCAGATTTTCTGACTCGTCTTATTTTTAGTTTATTTAGGATATTTTGTGTCTTACTGTAAAAATATTTAAACAATCTTAATTCCTTTCTTATGGTTTGTCTCTCACTTTTCAAAATAAATACGAAGTGTTCGTTATTGTAACGTGTTATGATAATAGATTCACTAATACAATAGCATAAAATATCCAGTCATAAATACTCCTAGCTTACAATAGCTTTATTGCCGCCCGTTTCCTAACGGTATTCGTACCCTCGGCATCTTACCAATCCTATATCTATATTTTCCTCAACAGAAATTGACCTGAAGTACCTAAGAGGAGCTTCTCGCGTAACGGCAGTGAAAACAAGCGATTTTTATTAAGAATTACATTGTGACGGTGGTACTTATAGAGTTTTATGCTGACTCCGAATCTGCCCTTAATTTTTCTCCTATGCGCACAGTTTTTTAGAAACATGGCTTTCAAAAAAAAAAACATATTTTTCAACTTTAAACGAATATTGTGATGTTATTATAAATGATATTGAATTGTTGTTTTTGCAGCAAAAGATTCTGTAGACTTTCCCGAATGTACAGTGATGATATCCAATACTAATGCATTATGATTGTTTAAACATGTTTAAATAATCATTAAAGACGGAGAGATACCACTTTTGCAGCAACTTTTCAGGATATTTTTGAATTTATCTCAAAAAATAAGGGTTCAGCGGAAATTGGAACTATACCACGCGATAGAGCAGACTTTTATCTTGAGAAATCACCCTTTGAAGTTTGCTACGTCGACGTATTTTCCCGAACCAGAAAGCAAAATATCTTCACCCGGCATGAGTTGCCCAATTTATGTTGAGATCGTGCTAGTGGTGAACGCCACTGGCGCCAACTTATTGTTAATGTTGTAATGGCGATGATATTTTGCTTTCTGGTTTGAAGCTCCGCAGTCTGCTAATCAATTGCTAAATATTTATGTATTGTATAAGGTATTATACCACTTTCTAAAGTATTAGAATTTCAGAATATTTTAATATTATTTTCAAGTCAATAAATTTATTACAGACAAACAGAAACTTCATCTATCTCGCATCTGTTTGTTGAAATCGATGAAGAAAGATTTTATTTTACACGAAGATCCAATCTAGTTATCATTGTTATTGCAATTGATTAAACATATTCATAATAAAACTTGCAAAATTCTTGAATTCATTTACTATGATAATTACGCGTATTCTACTGAAAATAATGAATATTTTTTCTTTCACTTTCACTATTGAAACAGGATCAGCCTATTTAATATGTATATGGACCATATGCCACCGTTCAAAACATAAGCAAACCACAGTTACCGCAGAAATAATTTAATGAACCGTGAACGAGGGGATTCCCGAATGCCGTAATAACGCCGTAGTTTTAGAAATTAGCGCAGCTGGCAAACATCAGATAACAGTAACGGTGCTCCGGCTACCTTGGATAATTTCATGGAGGGTTAAATGATCGTAGCAATTGCGCGCGGTTGAAGGGCATACATTTTACCATAAACTGTTTCCTCTAGCATTGGACACCTACGGCTTTTCTTAAATAAATTAAAAAATACTCCCTCTTTTGTCCTGTAATAATAGTAGTAAAAGAAAATAAATATGGAAATAAATCATGTTCTCCCTTTGTCATATATTTATGAACGTTTTCATTTGATTATTGTGAAAAACACAATCATATTTGAGCAAAAGAAAGTTGGCCGAATTAACTCCGTTACTTCATAAAACTGTAAACTGTATATAAACTATGAATAATAATATTGCACTCCTCATTAAAGTCAAGTAATTGAGGAGTTTCTTCAATGTAACTGCAATATCGTGCACGTGCTGCATACTTATCGTTCCACTTAATTTAAAAAACATTGCACCTGTCCTTCCTTGTTTGCATTTTTCTCGTTGCAATTTGCACGTTGCATTATAAAAGACTTTAAACTTACTTTTAGCCGATGCACGTGTCGGAAGAAATGGTTTGTTAACGTATTATGTGAAAACAGACGAATAAACAAAAAAAGTTTGATCTCGTATAGAGTGGCAATGATGCCCCAGATTCGATGAATATTGTCAACATATTTAACACTACATAAACCTACCGAGCCTTAAAAAGTAACTGTGGTACATGATGTTCCCTTACAAATACGACAAGATTGATTTTATTTAGACTTTGTGCAGCTCATATTGTAATATCTCCCACTAATATTCGGACACTCTTAAAAACACCATAACTTTTTTAATACTTGAATATACGACTTGATATTTTTGTAGAAGTTAGAAAAATTGGTTTACTTCACAACGTGACAAAAATTTTTGAAAAAAACTGCAGGTTGTCGGAATTGCAAAGAAAATACTGAAAGATGTATTTTTCAACTGTTTGAAAACTATTTCTATAATGTATAAAACTATTTCCGTTGATGATACCACCTATTGTCACAATTAATTTCACTTTTTTCACGCAGCTGAAGAGCGAGTTCACATACATACAGCAGACCAGCTAAACGTGTGCGACAAGAGTTGTCAGTTGGACACGTTGCAGTTGATGGGACTCCTCACCTGCCCTTCGTTGCTCCCCTACCTAGACATGTTTCGTTTTTAACCTGTTAATTATTGTTTATACAACCCAGAAGAAAGTACTCTTCAACGGACTGCGTACTCGACTTTAATTTCTGTATGTTTGTACGATTATTTTATGACTTATACAGGGTGAGTCCGAAGAAACAGAACACCTAAATATGTATCTCCGTTACTTTTCGTTGTACAAAAAAACTTCTTGGGACAAAATTACACTGTTTAACGGGCCACATGTAACGGAGTAAGGGAGAACATTTTCAAGGTCATTTTTTACAAGATTTCAAGGTCATTGATATTTTTTTAAATGGAATGTGGTATTTTTTAATACATCAATCGATGCAACTGAACATTCGTTATGAAAAAGTACCAACCCATGTATGTCGAAAAGTTAGTAGTTCAGGAGATACTTCAATTTATATAACTCTAATTTCAAATACAAAATAAAATGTTTCTCACTAAATTTAATTATTGTACAATTTAACTATATATGTATTTTATTAAAACTCACTAATATTGTAAGGTCCTACATGAAATTTTTATAAGCAGTTACTCTTCTTGGTACTTACTATACTATAAATCAATAAAAATTAATATTATTAGCAGAATCTCTGGTCTTGTTTTTTCTCGCGTGCAGCTTTGAGTTTCTTTGCTCGTAGCTTGAGAATAGAGACGTAGGCGGGATTTCCGAAAGGTTCGTGACAAGATAATCCAGGATGAGTCCTGCGGATGTTCGCAAAGCGTGTCTCGTATTTCGACTCAGGTATTTACAGATGAGCTTTTCACCGACCACGTCTTCCCTCCAGAAACGCTTACCGTAATATATGAAGGGTACTTCCAAATTAACGGTCCTTGGTCGAAAATGGCAAAGATGACCGTGCCCTTCAAATTTTCGAAAATCTTGCCTATCCTTGCGTCGTCGCGTCGTCGACGCGGAAATCCCTGCAAGAACGATAAAGAAACGGAAACCGTGTGAAACATGGTGCACCGGCGCGGCGCGCGGCGTCACGGGTACTGCTACCTGCTCGAATAAATTAGAATAAATTTTATAGTCGGTGACACTGCCCAGAATATTCAGCAGTCGGTGTATGTTAATTTCGAGCTAGCTCAAGTGAAAGGATCATCACGGTCACGTTCTACATTAGACCTATAAATTAGATGATCAAACTGATTAGAATTGCCTTTTGCAGGTCCACCTACAAGTTAGCCCAAGTTATGCTGAAGTCTTTCACCTTTTGTCTTCCACCTATAAAACTACTATTTATACTGCAAGACTTTGGTTAATAAAGTTTTTCCATGTTTCCAAAAATATATTGATTGAAATTGAAATTGGAATTGAAAATATATTGGTCCACCGTGTATACTGCATACAATTCAAAGCGTTTCAGAAGATCGAAAGTAGTTTTTCCACTTTCATCAATTCCAACCTGTACAAATCTATTTATTGTGATCTACAATAACTTTCTGATTGACCATGGCATTTCATGGAATTCCTAACGAACTTTCTCTTAAAGATTTACCTATATACATATTTTAATATCATATAATTTACTTTTACTCTTGTAGAAAAAGTGATTTAAAGAAAAAGGTCTCAAAGCTGTTATAAATGATGACACCATGAAATAAAGTTTTCCTACTTTCTAAGGGTGGATTTATAGTGGAGCTGCGAGCATCGATGATAGCGGGGCGCGGTGAAGAGAAACCAACATTCGTGACAACATTTCGACACATACTAATGAAAAAGTACATATGTATTTTCTCTGTTTTTCTTTTTTTTCACCGCACAGCTCACCTCGCTGCTCCACTATAAATCCACCCTAGGTATGGATTAAATCCACCCTAAGTATTTCCAACACGTTAAAATTATTCAGGAAAGAAATAAATAGCTAATACAGCTTGCAATGAATGCTTGCGATAATTAATATACATACCCATGGATAAGTCACGGTGACCGTATATTGGTGTCTAACTTATATTCAACAGATTCAGGTGATTTTGACACGTAACATTTATGCGTGTTGCGTAAGTACACACGTTAAGAGTATCAAAATCGCTCAGATCCTTCGATTTATCATACCTGACCACATGTGAGAAAGGCGTAGGCTCCCGAGGTGTTTCTTAACCGGCGATGTTCGTGTGTATACCCACGCAACCCACGTTGAAACATTTTAGATTAGTGCCCCCAGATAACACGTGTACGCACTCAGGACTGTATGTTACGAACGAGAAATTGGCAGGGATCTGAACTTCCTCTTTTATTCGTTTCAATAGGCTCGGATCTACGGCGTGATATGAGCCTTATGAATTTACAAACGATTACGATTCTGAATATCAAACCTGATAATTTCAACTTGATAGCGATATTTAAGCTGAGACTAATTTCGGAAAGGATAAGATGACTCATACCCTGAATAAGTTGTTACGATTAATTCTTTTTTAATCAATTCAACGTTATTTTTAATAGCGTACCGGTCGATCGATGCCTTTTCTGGTTCTTCGTGGGCTGCACACGCTGTTCTTACTTATTACTCTGTGATTTGCTTCTTTTGTCCTTCCCGTTCCAGTCTTCCGCAAAAATCAGTTCATATCTAAAGTAAAAAGACAGCTTTAATAAAAATGTTATAATAAATTAGACACAGAATACTTTCGAAATTACACGTTCACATTCTTCCTAGTAAGCAATCTGCTCTTGATTTGCTATGAATTTGCTATTAAAACTGTCTACAAATTCCGAGCCATCTGCTTCTACATTAGGCTCGGTATTTCAGTGCAAAGTAGGGATTGCAATACCGGACTAAAAATACAATACCGATATTCGGTATTTTTTCACACAAACGTTGTACCGGTATACCGGTATTAATACCGGTATTAGGAATTTTCATGAATGTACAAAAACACAGTTGTTTAATAGAAAAAAAACATTAACTAATTCATTGAATTCATACTTTTGAAATGTGATTGTAAAAAACATAATGCATCTATTGAACTGTCATTAAACCTTGAACGTATTTTTTTCTACACAAATTACCTGCAGTTGAAAATGATCTTTCCGCATTTAATATAAACGTGGTTTTTTAAAATAATTTCGTAAACCAATGCTTCGAATTGATTATTAAAAAATCATGTCGTTTGGTAGAATTATAAAAAAGTTATTAGTTTTTTCTGAAAGGTGTACGAACTACGAATACTTTGTACACCAACTGTAAATGCATAAAGATCCGCAGTCTATTTATTAGTTTGTCTGATTCGACGTTTACAAGAAGAGTTGGTACCTCGCGGGTACCGGTAGAATACAGTCGATGGGAGGAACTGTAGGAACTGCATAGAATGTTTTTTGTCGGGCCCAAGGCCTCGCGGAGATGTGAATGAATCTAGAACCTGTTCCCCTCTGCTTCTTCTTACGTTTATTCCGTCTTCTTTTAGAAGTCAGGCGCGAGCAATGGGCTCGTTGAAAGCTGCCTTAGAACCGGAACTGAGTTGAATAGGGTTTGTTAAATGAGTCTGAATATAATCTACTTCGTGTACATTGTCGGACGTGTAACCCTTTTTTTTCCACCACGGGATCGACCCAGCAATCGTAATAATTTATGCCGGTAATTATGGCAGTGACCGAAGTCGTACATATATCCTTTGTCTCAGAATATTAACCTTGCACTGGTTGCAACTATATCAAAGTGATTGATACTCGCCAAAACCGATTTATATGGGTGTACTTTTGTATTGCATCCAACAGCATAACTTTTCCTTCTGATTCGAATTTTAAAAAATTGGTACTTTTTTATTACGCAATATGTACTATGATATGAACAGTTTTTGTTATTGTCGCATGTTACGAGCGACATGGTTTTCAAATCCTAATCCATAATGTTACAATTAGAATAATAAAATAAAGAATTTTATCAGAAAGACGAATTATAAAATAATAATTCCTGATATATGTATACTGTTGTTACTTATTCTGTACTAAAATTACTTCACTTTCCCACTAGTTTCAACAACATAAAATCATAGTTTACAGTCAATTACATATTATTTTATTACTGTTTTCAGTCAATTACATATTATAGAGCCTGATCGAAAACTTTTTACCAGGGGTTGTATGTATTTGGGATTTACGTTACTTTTATAAATTCTCTAAAATTTGCGATTTCAAACTGATAAATCTATTTCATGATATAAACTAGATCTTTCTTAATAATTTTTATAATGTTTGTACAGATAATTAAACAATATTTTTCATTGGACCACGACAGTATATGTCAAACGTGATCGAAAGTTCTACATCATTTTTATAGGATATCTAAATAACGGATGTGACTGCATTGATAACTTATATTCATTTATTTCCATTTCATTAATTTTTCATAAAGCAGGACGTAAGATATCTCTTCCGTTTCCTGCATGACTTATATCTATTTTATTTGAAATTAATTCTTTTCATTCTGTAATATTGTTTCATATCACTTTTACGCCTTATTCTACAATGTATGTCATTCTATAGCCTAATTGATACTTCAAGTCAGTTCTATAAGTTGCTAATCATACATATTTGCAATGAATTCAACGAACACTCTACATAAAACTTAAGATGTTTCTTATTCGAATTGGACTAACAATAAGAAAGATCTTCAATACAAATTTAAATATCTATTTCGTTTCATTAACTACACAAACTGGTCTAAACAAATTTGATATTCGTCTGGCGTTTATAAACTAATTGATTAGTTGTACTAATGAATGAAATATACGATATTAACGAACAAATTTCTGTTTAGGTCCCAGTTTTTTTTTATCTATTTTCGATAAAAATATGCATTTGCATAAACATCCGCAATCTAGTAATCACTTATATGCGGTCATATTCACTACTGATGGCAAAATTGTCAACAAGTTTTACATTAATTTTAATGATCACTCATTGTTCAAACATCTTGTCTGATTCAAATTCTGTGTATACAATAAAATACAATGTAATTCAATTCACAATGTATTTAAATTAGCATAATAACTCTGATCGAAAAACATTTCACAACGGAAAAATAAAATAAAAATTACAAAGTTGTATACATATTTGAGAATGTCTACTGAGATGCTTTCTGCTCACCACTGGATCTTACGCGATTTTGTTCGTCAGTGCAGCCGTGGCTTCGTTCGGGAGGAATCTTCGGAAGAGAGCAAAAGGTGAAACGGAAAAATGAATACTTCGCGAAGGGCGCGAATGATTTACACCACTCTGGTTCCCATCGAGCGAAATGCTATTCGCGGCGAATACCTACTACCTTTACCTATTCTACCTTCTACCTTCTAGAATCTGCAGCCTCAGAGCTACAGGTATAGCAATGTAGAGGATTGCAGGCCCTCGACGTTTCCCTCCCCTTTGCCCACGTGCATTCGAGCCGTGCCGCGCGTAGGCAGCAACGCCGCACCACCGCACCGCTCGTTTGTCTCGTCGCTGTGTTGCCTCGTCGCCGCTCGCCGCTCGCCAGTTTCGACACAGTCGTGCCGGTGTGCGCATCTGCGATCCGATATCCGAAATTTCGTCCACCGATAGATCACGTCACTGATCACACGGTACATACATATTATTATACGTATTCGCAACGCGTCGATCGACGTCGAAATATTTTCGATACAGTGAAGCTCGTCAGTCAAGGATTTCGTTCTCTGTGAAATTGCGACCGGTGCGATTCTCCTTCGCCGAATGAATCTCGTTCATTGGTTTAGCATGCATTGATCTGTGGAGTATCCTTCTAGTCAGAGGTGAGTGAACTTCTTTTTTTTTCCTCTCTTGTCAATTATGGTTCTCCTCTTCGACTTTGTTGTGTTGCGTCATGCCGGGTAGACGCTGATAGTTCTTTTTTCAATTATCGACGCGTTTTTGCGTAACCGCGATGTTCGCCATTGTGGAATTTTTGAAAAAAACATTAGTTTTGAGATCGACATCCTGTCGATGATGTTTTCTTGTCTGATTGTACAATCTGAAATGTGTGTGTGTTTGCTGTTTAATTTTTGAATTCATGCCGGTACATAAATCACATGTATTCAAGTGAGCGTGACAGAAGACAGAACCATGAAAGAAACATGTTGTTTAGTTGGTTACGATCTGTGTTGGTTTTGTTTAATAGTCATGGTTACCGACGACGACGTCTGTTATTTTAATGAAAATAATGCCTGAAGATCGCCGAGGAGAGTTCTGCCGTTTAAGGATGTTCTGGAGGTACAATGGGAGTCAAAAGTACAAGAAATTTGAAATCCATCAATACATGACAATGAAAGCCATTTCATGAGTATATTTTGCATTAAACTTTTGCGAATACTGTACCCTCTGTAGCTATATTCAGTGGTCTACGTCTACGCTTGTCGCGTTTTCATGCTAGTGAGAGACAACACGATAAATTTGACGTTTTGTAACAGTTTATCATTTTTTTGCTCTGTAACTGTTTAGTGAGTCCTAATAAATTTTGAACATAATTAATTACATAATTTTTACTACATATAAAAAAAACTGGAGTTTTTAGTTGCGTTTTTTCAAGGTTTAAATAGGGTTTGAAGTGGAATTCTATGAATTCTCCATAAGAAGACGTGTTAAAATGTGCAAACGCTTTAAGTTGCTATAATTCTTAAACGGTGCAGTGAATCGAACCCAAACTTTGGTAATTGCATTAATTTAGTAAGGATTATATCTTGTCAAATGTTTCAAAAAATTTGATGCGTTTTTATATACCTCCAGAACATCCTTAATTTCCAAAGAAATAACATTGATTGATGTATAAAAATGATCAGTATTAATGACGTGCTGTAGAAATTTCGTTATTGGATAATAAGTGTAATAGACAGCACACGCGTGTTTATGGAATATCTCGCACTGATAACTCTTGGTCCTTCGTAACTGTAGGCAACACACAACGTGTCATGTAAATATGCCTTTAGTTACACGGGCGCAATCCGAAGCAAAGATTGTATTAGACACAAGTCCTACCACAATAAATAATGATATTGTTATTTCTCCGTATTCTCTTAGAGATCTTTTTTGTTTACAATATTATTAACACTAACCGTACCACGACCGGTCAAATAACCGCTTTCACATTGTTTATTTCTTAATTATTGCACTTGTAATAGATGCTTCCATTAGAAATTATTCAATAAATTTCTTCATTCGAGCTCGTGTTATTATAAAAATTGTATAAAATCTATACAAATTCAGTCTGGTCGATTTTTATAAAACAATATATGTATGTACATATCCGACACATTTTGTACCCGGTACGGTTAGTGTTAAAATGCGGCCTTGGTCATTTATTAGACAAACAGTTAAATACAAATTTTCAATCCTACTTTAAGAAACTGAGAGAAGTTGAGTTACAAAGTTGTAAATGAAAGTGGCCCCGTATCGTTCAGTACATACATAGTAAATTCGAAAATGCTGCTCTTTATTTTCAGATTTATGAACCTGTTTGTCGAGCTCCTCCCAGCTTTGGCTGTTGCCGCTGCTAAGAGAAGCTTTAAATAGCAACCGTCATTCCTTTGTCAACCTATGACCAATTAGGATAATATTCGTGAAACGCGCCATTGTTTTCTCCCTTTTTCACGATTAAAATTCCTTCTCGTTTATTGTTTATCGATTCGTATACTTTTGTATATTACTAATTACGTAATTACTCAACTCGTATTGCTTAAAAGTGGGGGGTACATTGGTCGTTGAAATTTTGATTCCTGTAAACGGACGACGCGTCGACTGGCGTCCGACGAGATCGACGAGCGTAGATTGTTTACGTTTATGTACATGATGTCGAATGTCGCGAGACAGAGTTAGCCTTGAGGCATCAAAATAAAATTTCGATTTCGTTGGACAACTTCAAATCGTAGAACGAAACGTACGTATAGATGAAAGAAAAATATAATAATGAACAAAAATTTATAATAATTACCCCCCAAATTTGTATTTTTATTTTTACAATTTAAAGTAATGCATGTACCGCGCCCTGAATAATATCTGTAAGATAAAACTTTTAAAAAGTCAAGAATTGTACAAGAAAATAACAAAGAAATAGAAAAAATTTTCTCTGCTTTTGTTTTTAGGTTCTACATATTATGATCTATGATTGATATGCTTCGACGAAACGTATTTTTTAAATTTTCAATATAGGCCCGCATAAAGAAATTGAAAATGCAACTTTCAGTATTTTTTCAACAATTCCGATCAAAGGCAATTTTTGAAAAAGATTTCTTTTCGCATCCCGTAGTAAACTAATTGCTCCAGCTTCCCAAAAAAGTTCAAATCATACAGTACAATATTAAATTAGTGATCGTCTTTTTTAGAGCCATCGAAACTTTTGTCCGCTACTGTATAATACTAAATTCGATCTGCTATTATAACTATTGAAATTCGATTCGATTGTGATTGAAGATTTCGCGGAAATCTGACAGCAATCGTAAAGCTTCTTTTTCTCACGATTAAAAGAACCTGTGCATAGGTATTTAAAAGTCGTTGATTTCGTAAATACGCCTAATATGCGGGTATAAATTATGGAAATGCGTACGTCTCGTATCCATAGATGCATTTTACATATTTGCATCGTCCGTAATCGTAGTAGCTAGTAATAAATCATTGCTGAATTCCCTTCCCTGGAATGAATATAAGGGATCCAACCAGTGGAAATAAATTTATAAATTATTAGCTACACATTCAAGGAATTACTGTGATTTACTGTAATTTTTGTGAGACGATGGTATACGGATCCCTAATGATGTCTGAAAAATATTAGGTGTAGTTACTCGATAGTTGTAAAGATATAAACAATTAAACTTTCATACCTGGTTAATATACCATCAGTGTTGGGCAAAAATTATATTTAAATACAATTGCATTTCAACACATTGTCTTTAAATTGTATTTAAATACAAATTTCGAATAACGAATAAAAGATACAAAATTTGTATTCGTTATTCGAAGGTTCGAATGAAAAAGCATCTTTCATTCGACTTTTATTTAAATAATTTTGTATTCGCCGAGAATGTATTCGATGAATAAATAGTTACAAATTGTATTCGAAGTGGATCTATTCGAAGCTTTGAATACAATTTGTAACTATTATTCATCGAATACATTCTCGGCGAATACAAAACTATTTAAATAAAAGTCGAATGAAAGATACTTTTTTATTCGAACATACGAATAACGAATAAAAGTTATGTATCTTTTTGGTTGGTTAATGGTTGGTTAATGGTGCCTCAATCTGATAAGAATCGCATGCTATTCAAAATGTGTATACAATAATTGTTTTCACGTGGTCCGGTAAAAATATTTGCTTGCACCGTAGAAGCGTTGCGATTATGATGCACCCTAAACTTGGGATACTACTCGAGCGAATCAGGGTAAACATTTCTTACCTGAAATGCGTTATGCAGAAAAAATCCCTCGTCACGTAAGCAAAATTGGCCACCGATTCCCAAGTCAATATGTAGTTCTCTTTGGACGGAAAAACGGAACCAGGACATATCAAATACAGTTATTTTATTTATTACATATAATTACTTACTGTTTCTATATTTCGACTATTCTTTCTACTTTCCCATTTCCTATTAATTTTTTCGAACATAATTATACGATTAATTTTCACGCATCTCGTCTTTTTGGAAAGGAGGATGTTAGTGCTTATAGTATTTCATTGTTTTTGCTATTCCCAAATCCTCGTCCGTTCACTGTTATTGTCCCGATTGATTCGATTTAAATATTAGCCGATCAGCGTCTTATACGGCGAACAATGCGTAGCAATTTGTATGTACAAAAATGGCGAACAACCGTATAATGGATGGTCTTAACTTATGGCTGAGAGACTGTCTCATACTGTCGCGAGCGTAAAAGGATACACCGGTAACGATAATTGCATTGTCCCGACTGTTGATCTTATTGTTGGGATACTAACTTGGATAACATGCGATCCCATCGGGCAGACGTTAATGACGAGCCAACCCAGAGCTCATCCAATCGTAGATACATCATTCGCACTGCCAATGTTCCTTTACGTGGGCTATGCACATTATATTCAAGGCATTTTCTTCTGTTTTGCACGTATGAGATTAACCAATAATATTTCGTTTTTCAATGGAGAAAAGAAGCTGATATTTTGCATTGAGAAATATGATTTTTTTATGTTAGAAGTAAATTAATAAATAGACTGCGGATTTTATGCATTTATAACAAAAAATTTGCTACGTACAATTTAAAGCAGTGGGCACATATTTTAAAAATTAATTAAGAACCTCAACGTATTAGTTTCAATTGAATAAAATAATGAAATTTTTATTTAGCCTCTGTGTCTTTGAATCGACGCGCAGACATATTTTATTTTGCATCAAGATCCGCTGTCTATTAATAAATACATATCCGCAATCATGTAGTCTGTTATCAAGCTGTAATAATTCATTGCTCTCCATAGAAGCATGGTTACTAACACATAATATTTGATATACATATGCTACGGTAACGCCCAAGGTCTTTAGCCGGGGTTTCATCACACTTCCTTTAAGCTTCTGTCCCCTCATCAATTCAAACGTCGGGAAGCGTGATGAAAGGGCTATCTAATGCGACGCTAACTTTTATTCATATGTACAACCCTGGAAGATGTGTGCGCGCGCATTATTGGCGTGTTTCATAAGTAAGCCAGAGAAACGTTCGGCCCTTTTTTTCTTTCTGCTTCGGCACATTATGCAAATCTTAAACACGATTAAGCGTGCCCTTCCAATTAAAATGAATTTTCAATTGATGGGCCGTGTTTTGACGGAGCGGGGAGGGCTACTTTTACACACCCGTCGCGTCGGAGAGGACGAGGAAGAGAACGGAACGGAACGGAACGGAACGGAACGGAACGGAGGTTGGCACCGAGCAACCTGAACTCACCTGGGTAGATTTGTCGATCGATGACGTCACCCTCGACGAAACAGGCACTCCTGTATGCATCTACCTGCGGCCATGTACGCGTGTTCGATGCTCGCGAATAAAAAAAAGGATAAAACGGACTGGAAAGAAGAAGAGGCACGGCGAAGGCAAGCAATCGGCCAACGAACTCGGCCAGCTAGCTTGATACACACCTCTTTCTCTTTCATCCTCTATTTCTCTCGTTCTCTCTCACTGCGGTCCTCTCTCCGTCTCGATTCTCCGCGACTCATACTCGTACGCGCTCTCTGTTCCGTTCGTGTTCTCTCTTTCTCTACTTTTTCTGTCTCGTCTTTTCTTCACCCGACCTTCTTCCCTCGCGACTTTTTTCCTCTGTCCCATCTAATCTCGCGATCTCCATCTGACCTTGCTCCCCGGCGCAACCGTGAACGTGTGTGTCATTCGGCTCCTAGATAAGCCAGAGCACAAATGAGAAGTTATCGCAGGTGCGCGCGCGGCCAGTTTATAAAAAGCACCGACCAACCAGTGCGTGGGAATGGACTTGAGCTTCTTTGCGAATTACTGGATTAGTCGGAAATCGAGATCGATGGTTTACTGGTTTACATATCCGTTGAGTACATTCCGAAACAAAAGGATAGCGTAAGTTAAGATCTAGGGGAGACACCGGGGCTATAAGTTTGCCGATTTTGAAGGAACATATAAAATGACGTAGAAATAGGATAGATATTCTCATCTTTAACAGGCAATTTATTGTTAAATTTATTATATTTTATAATTATAACCTTAAAGTGAAAATATTGTAATAGGTTTTTTTATATTTTTCCATTTATTTGTCGTTGTGAGCGAAGCGGCGGCAAGTTGTTACTAAAACATAACAAACAAAGGTGTGCACGAATATGTTTTTATCCCGGAAATTCTTCAGGATCAAGTGCTAAAATTAAATTAGTGGGATACCTCCAGAAATAAGCCCGCCGTTGACTTTTCAACGGGAATTATGCTACTTTGCCAATAAAACTTTAATGAAATATTTTATTTGCTAATGAAACACAAAACTATTATATGTAAATAATATTGATTTATTTAGGTTAATAAAAAAAAATATGGTATGTTTAACGGAACATCAAAACAATATAATAACTCGAACATTATCTTTGGTATGAAATTACTTTTGGCGTATGTGTCCATAATTATGAAAGTGGTCTAAATGAAAATTGGAAGAAAATGAGTTTATCAGTTTATTTTACATTACATTATTTTGAACTAAATTAATTTAATGTAATTTTTATGATTTGGTAAAAAATAAACCGTTAGATAGTGCTTATTTGAACATTATATGGAATTCATTTAGTGTTAAGGGGGCCGTCTCCTAGCAGATGACGGTCGCGCGTGAACACTCACACACCGCTAGAGTACACTCACACACCGCTAGACCACGTATACGTACGCGAGAATTGCTAGGATCAGGGAAATGCGTTCTGATTTCTCGATAATGCAAAGACGGGGGTTTTTATTAGTCAAAATCGCTAGATAAAAGATTAATCTAGCGCGCTGTTTGCTTCAAAAGTCGTTCTTTTACGTTTCCGAGCAATGATTTTGCAATATTCGGCTGCATGTTGCCCGTCAGATGGCGCTGCAGTCACGCCGGCGTACTAGCCTCTCCGACGGGCAACATGCAGCCGAATATTGCAAAATCATTGCTCGGAAACGTAAAAGAATGACTTTTGAAGCAAACAGCGCGCTAGATTGATCTTTTATCTAGCGATTTTGACTAATAAAAACCCCCGTCTTTGCATTATCGAGAAATCAGAACGCATTTCCCTGATCCTAGCAATTCTCGCGTACGTATACGTGGTCTAGCGGTGTGTGAGTGTACTCTAGTCATCTGCTAGGAGACGGCCCCCTTAATGACCATTTCCTCTTCAAATATCTCGAAACAAGAAATATTGGACTTGGACCACTTTCTTTTTTTAATGAGATTTTTTAAAATAATTTTCTGCTTTACGTCAAACTGAAAATGAACGTACACAAACGAGTCAGTGACCGCGAATAAATTAACAATTATTAATTGATTAACTTTTCTTATGATTAAGCATCCAGTATGAGAATTTAGCGAATCAAAGTCGTTGATAGCGAAAGTCATAGACATATAGAGATAGACTGCGTGGCCTGAACGAAGCGCTGAAGCCCACAATGGCGGCGTGCGAGAGAGAGAGAGCATTAGCCGGGGTCCATAGCGCTCTCTTTCTAATTGATGTGTCGACACATCATATAGAAAGAGAGCGCTATGGACCCCGGCTAATGCTCTCTCTCTCACTCTTTGTACCGCGCGCCGCCATTGTGGGCTTCAACTCGCCCATAAGACGGCGCAGTCTATCTCTATATGTCTATGGCGAAAGTGTAATGGCATATGTTTTATAATAATTATCATAGATACGTACTACGGGTAAATTTTTGTTATAAAAGTAATTTAAAATATAATGTATCTCTCTGAAATATGATAGTACAATGTAATGAGATAGTGCATAATGAAATTAAGTGCAGTGAAAAGCAATAACGACGAGCTCTCGAGCTCGAGACACATTTTGAAAATATTTAAAACAGCGCACCCGCTATTAACTTTCTTCTGATGCTGTAATACATGCTCTTTATCCGTTGAATCTCGGTCGCGCGCTCCTCGTATAATTAACGAGGATACTAATTGTGCAGTTCTACAATACTGCAGTATACATGCTAACATTGTAATTATAGTGTTTTTACGAGTAAACACTAGTGATTACGTTTCTCCGACTCGCGCGTTGCTGTTTCTTTTCCGCACAAATCAGTTAACTTTTTCCTGTTATTATTCTGCTGGACAATTTTCTGCTATATTCTCATAAAGACAATTAATATTGCCAGTTTTAAATCTTTCCGTACGAAATACGCATTTTTTCGAATTTTTGGAGATGTCCAATTTTTCGAAACATGTTCACATAATCCGAAGAATCTGAAAAAGTGTAATAATCACGATGATTATTGTAATATAAACATGGTATCCTGAAAACTTTAATATAAAATCAATTTTCTGCTATATTCTCATAAAGACAATTAATATTGCCAGTTTTAAATCTTTCCGTACGAAATGCGCATTTTTTCGAATTTTTGGAGATGTCCAATTTTTCGAAACATGTTCGCATAATCCGAAGAATCTGAAAAAGTGTAATAATCACGATGATTATTGTAATATAAACATGGTATCCTGAAAACTTTAATATAAAATCAATTTTATGCTTCCGGATTTAAAAAAAATTGATTTTATAATAAAAAATTCTGAAATAATTCATTGTCGTGTGTGCTATATTAGGTAGAATGTTTGTCCTTGAATCGTTTTGTTTTACTACAATAACAAAAATAAAATGAACTGGAATTCGTTTCTCTAATGTTGTTTTTGAATTTCGAAACATTTTTTGCTGCAACACGTGCCACTTGAGGCAACGACCGGAGATAAGAATAGGCGATGCGGTCATTAAAAAAACCTTCTGAGAAATCGAGCGGCTGTTCTACAGATCTTTTTGGAGTACATACATACCAATTTTTCAGTCTGCGACTGTAATACAACTCTCGGGCATTGTGCCAAAATTTTTGTCATTGCATCTGAACACATACGGCTTATATTAGTTAAAAAATATAGCTGCATCTTTTGGAAATCGATACCTTAAGTAGAGAAAGGAATTCTACAACTTAATTTACCTTCTAAGAATTAATACTGCAAATATTAATAGGTGCAGATTCATTTATCTCGATGGAAATAGATCGGTTTTTATGGAATACATACATACACGTATTATACCATCGTCCTTGCTCTCTATTAGATCCTTGACATGCATTTATTAGATGCACAGTATTGTATCTTTTTCAATTGATACGTTCTTTCTTACGTGACATTGGCTTTAATATAATACATAATGATTCATCCATTACAGTATCGGAAAGTGGAGAATTGATTTATGAACAAGTTATTCTATTTTAAAGGGCGTACGAACACTTTTGTGGGCCACTGTAGTTTATAAATTGTTCGAAAATTGGAGCATTTCCTTCTGAAAAGGGTGATTGCCAAGGATTGGTGGAGACAAGGTTTTGTGCATGTTTCTGAAATATTTTATACCAACATTTACTTGCAGAAATTATTAGAGCGTGATGCACTGTTGTTTGCAAATTCCGGCACAAGGACCGGAGAGGCCGTAAGATCCCAGAGATATAATAGAGCGCCTGTCTAGTTAGGTATAATGCGTGCCATTTTAGGATAAAAGTAACGTACCTGAACCGCTCCGTTTATATCGTTTCTCCTTGTGAGCATACTTAATGCGTCTCTCCGTAATTGCGCTTCCACAAAGTAATCGTTAGCGCGAGACGGCATAATTACCGAACAACCCCAGGCTAAACTTCGCTTCACCAGGGCAGACAATTCCAACTAATAGTTCCAGAGCACGTGTCGCAACGTTACGAATTACGTTTTTGCAAATAAAATTACGTCTCCGCGCACGTGCGTCTTTCTAGGGTAACCACTTTTCTTGACTCAACGAATGATACGGTGTGAATAAATTAAATGGCTGAAACCGTTCCGAATCTATCGTACGAGTTCGCGCGCGCAAGTGCACTTCTATTATGTCTACAAACGTATGTATGCGGGACAGGACGTTATTATTTTGAATAAAGTTTGCGTGTATGAAGAGAATACAATACACCAGTAGACAAATAATTGTTAGATAAATAGGAAAAGACGAAATAACTTTATTCAAAGGTGGAAATATGCAGCTTTCATCGAATTGTCATCCGCTAGAAAAATTTATTGGATTTTTTTAATAGACATTGCACATGTTTCCTAACTTTCCTAAGTTAGTTATTAATAGTTTCAAATTAAATAATTATTATTGGCCTCACTTAAGGATCTATTATATTTTACCGAAATTGTATATATTTACACATTAGTTGATAGAAGCTAGTCCTCCTAACATCTCAAAAAAGACAAATTCAAGCCGTTTGATCGACATTTAAAAAAAATTCTTCGCTCTTGAAGGATGTACGAATACTTTTTACACTGACTGTAGATAGTTTCGCTAATAACACCAAATATAAACCCGTTCCATAAAAGTAACCGACCGGACGATTTCAAGCAACTTTCCACGAAATACTTTTCTGCATGTACATAAACATATTTCCGTAGTAGAAGATATTGCAATGTTACTTTTCCGCGTGCACAGCTTTCGAAAATGTAGAGGGAGGTCAGAATTGTGTGTACCTGAACACCATCGTCGTCTTAGGAAAGTTTTACTGCCGCGTACCTGACCGAACAATGGAAAATGTCCTTGCCAGCGATCGACTTAATTACGAAAAGCCGAAGTTCTTGAAAAGGGTCTTCCAGCGAGGGCCCACCACGCACACCTGACCAAGCGTATATACCTGCCCCCTTCGGTCATGGGAACCTGCCCTTCGGTAGCCTGAGGCTAGGGTTTCCAATGTGCTACGGAACAGATGTCGATTGTCCGTCCTTTTTGTCGTTCCTGCAGGTTACGCGCACCTCGTGCACGTTTCCTACGATTCTCCCACGCTGAACGTATTGTACGGTTCTCTCTTTCTCTCTCTCTCTCTCTCTCTTCCTCTATTATTGCATAGAGTATAGAGCGTGCTAGTATTCAGTTCGCGATTCAACGCACATCCCAATAATGCTCGTAGACTCACCCCGCTTTCAACGCTATCACATTCAAACTCGAAATGATCGATGCTTGTCACGAAGCCGTTTCCAGATAGTCGACACTTAATTGTCTATTTGTCGCCAAACGCGTGTCATGAACATCACTCGATTGCTCTCAATGGAACATGGATTCTAAATTTTTATTTGTGTTTAGTGTAAAGTTATAGTCGAGCAGCGAGGTGAGCTGTGCGGTGAAAAAAAAAGAAAAACAAAGAAAATACATATGTACTTTTTCTTTAGTGTGTGTCGAAATTATGTTGTCACGAATGTTGGTTTGTTTTCACCGCGCCGCACAGTGGGCTAAACCGACGAAATCTGTGTCAAAATCAAAGAACTTTCGATAGAAATGAGATAGAGCGATGAAATTTTTTATAAATAAAAGCTGAAACTTTGCAGAATATGGGATAATTATGGAGATTGTGGTGCAAACGTTTTTTAACCTTGAAAGAATTCGTTAAACTTGCACAACTTCAAGAAAATTGTGGGTTTTCCAATACCACGCGCGGAAAATTTTTTTTTTTAACATGCAACACATCATTTCTCGTAGATTTTTCACGCCGATTTCAAATCTGGTTTCAAAATTTGTCTACGACCTCAGGATATTGCAAAATCGATTTCTTGAAATTCTACATGTTTAACGAATTTCGTTATAAGAGTCGCATTCTAAAATCGGACATTTCATATGCAACAACCTAATAATTACAGCAGCAGTAGTGCTTTCGTATTTAATAACGTATTTAAAACGGTTCGATTTTCCGAAACTACTCGGTCCCAATTGGTTCGGATAACACCGAGAGGTTCTACTTGGTTGAAATAAATATCACACAGAACGATGCACGTTCCAGTCAATCTGCGAAAGACAAGAATACGTACGATTGTTCGTTCTATTTTCTGTCGTGATTCGTAATTATTCGAAATGATCTAGATCTTTAGGGCTTCCTGTCGGTTGTTCGGTTACAGGGGGCTTTACTGTTACTTCACACAAATAGATAAGAGTTCACGCCAGGCGCGTTAATTCCTGCACTTCGAGTATGTCTCATCTAGAATTTCCGTGATTCTCCCACGTTCAAGGAGAGAGGCATTGTTCGGTTGTCGAGGGCTCGGCGTTGAATGCGAAACAAGCGTATCCTGGTCCGTGAGTTTGCATAAATCCACCGGTTTCGTGTATCCTGAAAAGGCTTGAACGGCCGAGCCCCTCGACGTCTTAGATACACTTCTACACGGTACGCACAGGTACATCCAGCGGTTATTCGATATATAAAGACGTCTCTACGGCCTAACACGGGACTTCGAATGGGAGGGATAACGAACAGAATTTTCATCGTTGTAAATACGTTTGTATCGCGCATGATTTGTTTCAATGACCGGCGATATACCGAAGTTACCGCTTCCTTTCTCTTTCAACCTTTTGTAGGCCGTCATCTCCGAGAGACGTGGAAACAAATTTTTCGTTGTCGAACATTGTGTGGTGGTAAAGTGTACAGAAAATTAATCACCACTTTCTATCGTTAAAATTCTCGTAACTAACAGCAGGTTGGTATACATGTTTATGGGCACACGCTCTGACTAGTATCCATTCATTTATACATATTATTACAACATATCAATCTTACGATGTTACCGTTGTAACATAAATAACTAAAATTAATTCCATGAAAATGAATATCTTTCAATTCATACTGTGAGAATAACTAAGGATAACTAGATTACTAAGAATAAAGTACAATAAACTTTTATTTCATAAATTTTTAAATAAAGTAAGTGTTGTCATTTGATCTATAATATGAACTCTGTTTACGTGCTTTTATGTTTTTCTTCGATGATTTCTTTTTTTGATCGTACACATTAATCAATCAATCATGATTAAAATTTTAATCGAATAGTTTAAACAGTAAATTTTCTATAGCTGCGAAAAAATATCCCCCTCCCCAACTTAGTATGTAATCTGATTTCGGCTCGGTATATCGGTGTGAGAACTACTACTAACGCGACGCGGAGAGTCGCAGTCGTCGGCACAGTTCAAGTTCAAACACCCGTGCGTCATCACAATGTAACACCAATATTTAATTTAAGACTTTCACCAAGTTATTAGTGGCATTTTTCTGATTAAAATCACATTAAACACGATATAATTTCAACTGTAGTTAGTGGCTGTAATTGACGATATGGAGTAACTTTAGGACACAGAAGAGGATAGCGAGTCAAAACTTATTGTATTGTTTAAAATTAAAAAATTACATTATTTCGAAATGTAATCAATTTTAACTTAAAAATATTCTCATAAAAAGCAAGTGATTGGGAATCAATATTAAAATTTTGAACAGATGGAATTAAAATCAAATAATTGATTGATTAATTCATGAATGAAGAAGTTAATGGCACACAGTAATTGGGGCAAAAGTGCCCTGCACGTACGTAGATAAGTGACGTGCAAGTAACATCAGCGTCCCGGCATCGCTCTCTTCTCTTCAGCGTTCTCTGCATGGACACTCGCGATAGGACAAGCTAATTACGATGAACGCAAGGATACTTGTGCTTTATAGCCGTGGCACGATTCTCATTGGGGCGAATGATCACATTAGATTTGGTTCGTTTAAGACGGTATTTAGGGCTCCCGATGAAAATTCTCAGCACTCGACGAGAGAATGTTCCCGATCGCGACCATTGGTTTGTTACATTTTCGCTCCCCTTTTCGAAAAAAAACGTTGCGCATTCTTTGAATAAGAAACGTTGTGCTTCACTGGCATCCATTCAACGTTTCATAGTTCGCGTGAACTCTGTGCAAAAAGTACTAATTATCCTGGGCTGCATCTGACGATTGCAAAAGCATTCAGATGCCGCGGGCTGCGATTTGCTACTAACAAGCCTGCCTCCGTGAAGCGGTTCGATTTCTCTGGAACTTCGCATAGCTGCAGAGTAACCGGTATCAGGGAACACATACGTGTGTACTTCATTCTTCAATAACGAGACCAGTTTTGTAAGAGACTCTTGTGTCTGTAGGATCTTTTATTTTTCGTCGTGATAAGCCTTCAGGCTATGATACTCCCACTTCATCTACAGTGGATAACAAAAGTAAGTTAACATTCATATTTTCAATAATGAAATCACGATAACAGTAATATTTATTCACTTATAAAAATAAACAAGTTGATTGCATATTTACTGGTAATATTGAAAACAAAATTTATCACGATTATTACAGTGATCTGAAGATTTATCAAGATATAATGTAATTGTAAAACAAATTTGGTGTTGGACAGTGTTATTAAACGATACTTTAACTTACTTTTGGCACACCAAATTTTGTATATTTAGTGTATAAAAATTTTGAATTTTTTAACAATTAATTTACATTCGATTTGTTTTTTTGCACAAAACCTTACCTAAAAATACTCTATTTGTAAAAGGTTGAACTTGGTTTGGAAAAGGTTGATCTTGATTTGTAAAAGGTTGAACTTGATTTGGAAAAGGGTGAAATAGATTTTCAAAAGGGTGTATTTGACTTGCAGAAGGGTGACTTATTCAGTGGAAAACCTGTATATCGAAATAAAACTGTACATATTGACGGTCGTTCGAGCTTATCCCCACCGCTACCGCGACGGGTTTCGAATGATTCCGGCACAGCATACGGAGGGTTAATTCGTCGCGAAGTGAAGGACGTAATCCGGCTGCGGAGCTGCCACGATCCCGAACAAATCCGCTTTCTACGTGTCCTCCTGTCGAATTCGCCGAGGGCAATGGCAATTCTTTCGAAAAGAGATCCACGGTGGACGAGAACACTCGAAACCGCGCGAATGTGTGTCAGACGACGAGCCAGTTCGAGGACGTTTGAGAATCGAAACTCGTGACTCGAGACTTATAGTTTTACTTTCTACGGAGCGACGGTCGAGAAGAAGAGGCTAAAAAAGCGCGAACGAGATATGTACATAAAAATTAAAACGACGAAATAGAGTCGCCGCGCCGTGCCGAACGAAATATCGTGGCACCGATTCCGTCGCATCGGTCGCGACAACAGACCACGGCCAATGTCAATTACCAAGTAGGGTACTTGTCCCAATTACTGTGCCATTAACTTGTAAATTCATGAATGAATTAATGAATTATTTGATTTTAATTTCATCTGTCAGAAAATCATAAAAATTTATCCCTTAGCACTCGAGCGGTGACTCAGAGTCACCACAAAAATTGCTGTATCACTATTCAAAATATTGTTTACATTATTAAACAAGTTGTCCGATTTTAGAAGGCAAATTTTATGAAGCGTTCTGGTCAGAAGAGGTACTATTGCAGCCTGCAGATTTAAAATTCAAGTCCTTTTGATCACTTTGATAAAAGTTATGCGATTTTTAAGAGTGTCTACTTAATATTGTCCCCGACCGTGTATCGTTGGGTAATGTTTACCATGAAATAGTCGAACTAAATTCGCGGAAACGACGTTAAAATCAAATATTCAAGCGGCAAAATAAAATTTTCCTTTCAACCAGTACCTTCCACGCTCCAATCCCTTCGGTATGACTCACTAACGGGTTCACAATGCTGAAACTGGCGACACTTGTCAAGGTCCGCCTCCTCAGAGTTGCATAAAGAGCTCAATGATATCTCTTTAGGCTGTGCGAGCAATAATTCCACCGTCTCCTGCGGAATCGTGTGCTTCGTCCATATTAGTCGGAAAGGTGAACCCGCGTGGTTGTGAGAAGCGTAGAAAATCAGTTTGTCGCCTTTTTCGATATCAAGGAACCGGTTCTCCACTTTATTGCTCGATATACAGTCGAATGTTAACAAACAGTGTCCATAGCTCGTCCCGCGTAACACGTAGGACGTCGAGAACTCGGACCTCGTCAGCCAGTTGACCGAGGAGTCTTGGTCAGCGATGGGCAAGAAGCATCTCGAAAAATATTCAAATGACACAGCATTATCAACTTGTAATTTATTTTCGTTTTTTCAAATGTGAAATGTCTGAAAAATATTTAGATATTGTAATCGATTGTTATGTCGCGTTACACAAGGTACTTTTATCAAATAAATAAGTATATTTATATTTTAAATAGTATATTTCACGTTCGTAAAAATATTTATTTTGAAGAGAATTACTGATATGACACCCCTCGTGCAATATTTAAATGTTTAGTAATTTATTAGGTACCAACTTGTTTAATAACGTAAACAATATTTTGAATAATGGTGTAGCAATTTTTGTGGTGTCTCTCCGAGTCACCGCTCGAGTGCTAAATTAAAATCAAATAATTCATTAATTAATTCACGAATTCACAAGTTAATGGGACAGTAATTGGCACAAGTACCCTATTCGGTAATTGACACGCATTTCAATTACAAAAGCATTCGACTTTCATTTAGAAACTATTACAGTTTCCAAATGAACATCTGTTTTACGATGGCAGGCGTAGCTAACTTGAATGAAATGTTGCGCCCTCACAGTGAATGACTAATTACGTTTCGCGAGAGGATCGTAACAAGCTCCATCAAGAAACGAGAACTGTATACCTGTCGTCGGGTCGCTAGGACTGTGCGCGGCCACCTCTCGGGCATCGTATTTCAGATTTTACGGTACCTCGACGAACGCGCGCGCATGTCGTGTGTACTCTGAATTTTTCATCCCCATTGTAGCACGTGGTACGTGGAGAAGCCGCCTCTAGAACGTCCAGTAGAATCAAGTCCAGCATGTGTCCAGGTATATACATAACTGTAATGCAGCTCGCGTCACCTATGATCTCGCACCGTTACCTAGAAATAGGTGAGCCGTCAGTTGAGTAAGATGGTTAGTAAGACGCGCGCTAACAGGCTAGAAGAGCAAACACAGTAGAGCCTCGTTTATCCGAACCAATTAATTGCTGAGCCACGAGTTCTTCCAGGTTTGCAAGGGCCCGAGATGTGCCTTCTCATTTATCAATAATGCAAAGATTGGGCTTTTCGCTAGTCAAAAGTGATAGATGAAAGATCAATCCTAGGCCGCGATCGCCCTAAAAAAACCACGCGCGGCAGAAGTGAAACACTTCTAGCAGTCTAGTAATATTTAGAAGTAAATTAAGATTGGAAATGGTAAATAATCCTAATAAAGCGACAACAAGATCAGGAATAACTTTCGATGCAGTATTTGCAAAAGACATTTAGACAAAATTGAATCAAGAATATTTATATCATATTTTAGCTATCACAAGCCAATTGTTTCAATGATAGAATCATAGAAAATCATAGAAAAAATTATTTAAATAAAAATAAATTTTTCAAAAATACCACGTTTTTAAAATGGACTAAAAAGTATAAAAAATAATTTTCCTCAAAATTTTAAGCGATTTGTTCAATTACACACCCTTGTACAGGGTAACCATCAGAATATGTATGTACGCAGAGCGAAGGTTAAACGAGGTTCTACTGTACACAGTCCTCAAGTCCGACGATTTTCCCAATGGGAAACCGGGAGAGAGAAAAAAGGGAAGCGGGGAAGAAAAAACGTCCGTGTAGGAGGAACAGATGAAAGCGCGACCGGAAGCTGGTACGACGGGAAGCGAGCGTTTCCGGCGCGCGAGACGACGACATCCTGATGCATCTATTTCTGGAGGAAACGATGGAGGCGGCGGCACAGTGCATCTCCCTGGCATGGCGGGGAGAGAAAAGAGTTTTTCGGTATATGCCGGTGCGTATGAATGAAAAGTTAAGAAGGAAGCCCGTTAGGCGGTTCACTGTCTGGCTTCGTTCTGGCTCGTTGCGTTTTCTCAAAGGAGACGTGGGTGCTGCTGCCCTTCCACTCTTTGTAATTTGATGCTGTTTAATCGTTAGCTCGCTCCAATCGCATTATACGGTTACACGTTGCTGCGCGCCGCGTTTTCATGGAATCGGGACAATAAACTCAGTCTGTTATTATACATGGGGACGATCGTGACGTTTCGTTCCGTTCGGTCGCACGGTGTCCGATACTGTTGCTGTTGTTCACGTGGTATGTTGCTCGGAAGAAACAACAGTTTTCATTTCCGACCATCGAACCACCAATTCGAGGTGCTGGAAGTGACTGATTTGTGCAGAAGCGCCTTCTGACGAACAGTTGTTTGCTTTGGATTGCGAACGATCCAGTCGAGATGAAGGTATGTATAATTTGTAGGAGGGTAACTTCACATAATTCAGTGTTGAAACAATGTCTTTATTTAACCAAGTACTTTCATAACGGCGCGTGCTCGACGGCGAGATTCAGACTGCCTGCTGGATGTTCTTCAGCCCTCTTTATATGTACTGAAACACAGTCACCCAAATCGACCAATCACAGATCGGTTTTTGGCGGTTGCCGCACCACGGTGACGGGATCGACGGTCTTTCCGTGAAACCGTCGGATCCTTTGGTCGGCACCTACGTCGCGTACAGAGGCGGCGCGGTGTGTCGCCGCCGCGTGCCGCTCGCGTATAAAGACACACACACCCGTGCGTGTCCCTACAGTTTGTGATTTCAAAGGTTTTCATAAGAAGGGACAGTTTAACCCTCTCTGGGTTTGGGTCTGCGAGATCTACAAGGTGTGTCTCAAAAATGTTAAAGTTCCTTCAAAGAAACGATTCCTGAGGTCATTTGACACAGCAGGGTACAGCTGAGCGTACCAGCGCTTTGATTGGTCCTCGTTTTTCACTAATAACACTGTGATAAAGCCGCGAATAATTTTTTCGCGAGGGAAAAAGTACTTGAAATGACCTTAGGATTTATTCATTTAGTGCAACATTTCTCGGATACCCTGTGTTGAATTTCCACTGTTTTGATTTCGTCTACATCATCTACGAATTTCTTAATTAATTTTTGCTTTACTTACAACAGTTTCTTATACATAGACTATAAATACTTATACCTAGACTGTGGATCTTTATGTGAAATAAAAATTGTCTGCAGCAATTACGGGTACAACACTTCCTTTCTCGCTAAATGCTATTGGTGGCTGTCAAACACATACTAAACAACGTAGCGTCTCTTCAGACTTCAAACTTAAGCTTTATAAAGATTGTACTTAAAGGCTATATGTAGTAAGTTTTCAAATAACAAGGTACTTCTGGGACTACCCTCCTCGTAGAATACGCCTATGGCAGCCAAGACCAAACATTTCTTTACACCCTGTACCTTTCAATTCGGTTCGAGTAATACATGAACGAGGACTCTTTCACCAGAAACTGATTATTACGTTCGTAGTCTGAGGCGCGTTTATTTAAGGTAAAATCACGGCTGAAATGCAAAGGAACTTAATATGGGCAAGCGAAAGTTGAGAGAAATTTTATTAATGATATAATGATACTGTCTGTCAACCGATTAAGAGAGACTCGTGAACCTCGAGAGCGGGCCTTCGCTCCGTGTCCAAGGTTACAGTGAAAGCGAACCTTAATTTTAAATTCTGTCAAATGATGTAGAAAGTTAAAAATGTGCTGCGGTCTAAAGTATGAATCTCGCTGCATAGAAATACGTAACAGGCAACTGGGCGTGACGGTGTAGATAGGAATAGTTTTCTCGTGTAATCGCAAGAAATTGGGTCGCAAATTGAAGTAGATCGATCAACGAAAAAAGAAGGAGATCGATAGGGTGAAAGCATTCACAGACTTTTATGTCGTGTAAAAAAATTGCAACACCATTTCTGTCTTTAGAAATCGGCAATTCTTAGTAGTTGATTAGTGAAACGTAGCATTTCTTGTATGTTTAGGTAGAAAATCTGTGATGTATGTATGATGAAAATGTATGTAAATGTTTGGTAAAACTATGTTTAGGGTATGCAATCAATTGGGTGTGAAAGATGTGGGAAAACGATACGGAAACTAAACTATTTGTTTGTATAAGACAGTCCTGTCAATGGGTTCGCTCGCGAGGAGGTCTCGAAGTGTCTCGAGCTATTGCAGCCGACCGTGTCTAAATAAATGTAAATCTCACGTTCGTTCTGCTTGAGACCGAACATAGTACACAAACGATAAGTGTTCCACATACTTTTGAGCGGGAGTGTACGTATATCGAGACGTAAAATATTAGCTGGGTTGGCAAAAGCAAATTTAGAAGGCTTTAATTAAATCTCCGTTGGATTTGCACCGCGCATCAACAGGTAGTTCACGGCGACTAGGCTCTCGAAGGTCCGTGACTTTTCCAACGACGACGCGCGACGTCGTAATCGCGACCGGATATGCCGTGTTGAACGGAACGTTCACGTGAGCTGCTTGCACGAGACGAACGCGGCCGTTTTCACGCGAGCTCCTGTGCACGCTTCGTCCCGGAAAAATGCGCGGCACTTCGCCACGGCATGCGGTGTATGTGATCTGCACTTATACGGCCGGCTCAAGCCACACGTGGGCACACCACACACCACAGCCACTTTTTTCCCTGTCTCCACACCCTGTTCTCTCTTCTCCGGTCCCAGAACGGTCGGCCGATGCTGTTCATGTAACGGGTGGCACTTTTAACATCTCTCTACAACTAGAACACTCAACATTTTCAACGGTCTACGATTTCCTGAATTTCCGAATAGTGTTGTACTTCGTTAAAGTTTCAATTATTAGCAAATTTCATTCTTTATTAACAACTTGCCTGTCAGCTTTAATTTTGTATGGAAGGGTCTTATCGCTAGGACGCATAGTTTCCGAGATAACTACAAAGGAATTTTTTGTTCCATAAGAATTCCAATAATATTTTAAAAATGTGTTCCTATAGTTAGAATGATGACATTTAAACTCTGCGTTATTCGTCAGTAGATAGTTTATTTAAATTATTGTTAAATTGCTACGCTTTTTGATGAAAGAAACTTTCATACATTTTATATGTATATGCACGCACTATGGGTCCATTTCATACATAGATTCACGTTGTACATACAATCGGTATCATTTATGTACAAATTTACTAAGTGTTCGGGTACTAATAGCCGGCAATTTAGGTCTTGAGTAAAAATAAAAGGTGGTAATTCGAATAGACACGGTACAAAAAGTTGTCGTAGAAAAAGCGATGGGAAAAGGAGATCGCGGTTCAAGATCACAAAGGATACCACCACAGTTACTATTTAATGACTCGTGGTACGTCGGCGTAGAGAAAACTGTGCACAGACTTGCTACAACAATCTAACGTCTAACTAACTAAGTTTAAGTGTTCCTATGAACAAAAAGATCGACCGTTTTCGTGACGGGGGTTCGACCTAGGTGGATGTAACACGAAGCTGGGTACAGTGCACGCATGATCGACCGCAAAGGCGTGCGCGTGGTCGAGTCGTAATGTTGGCGTGAGTAGGAGAGGAGGAGAGAGACTTCTCCTCTTTCGTTCGCAGACGGATTGCAGCAGGAAACGTTGCTAAACGTCCCTGGAATGCTGGGAAAGTGATCGTACGATGATCTGGGCTTTTACTGAAGATCGGAGCCTCTCCCTGATGATCGCCGATTCGCAATGTCGTCTTTGCGGTTTCATCACTTGCGAGGATCGCCTTCCCCGACACTCGTTTCCTCTCTTTACTTCGTATCCTTCTCACAGAGGAAGGACCTGATCGTTAATGTATGTCGCGCAATGTAGATTGAAGGGGGCTGTCTCTTGTAAACATTGCGAAATTTAATAATTTTCATGAATTGCTTTCGATGTGATATGGTGCTGTGTTCTAATTTTTATTTTGTATCTCTTTTTATACAGTTTTTGTTGGAATTTATTTCATAAATAAAGGACGAAAATGAATTTATTATTCTTTCGAAGGAAGGATCGATTTATCTGGCTCTTCACCAGTATGTACATCGTAGTACAGTAAAGCCTTAATCTAACAAAAATCCTCGGGTCCGTGCTGTTTCTTAGACCCTGTGGTTCTAGTATAACGGTATAATAATTCCATTCCACTATTATTATGTATTCCAGTACATTTGTAGTATATTCTACAGAATACATATTCCAGTGTAATCTGGTATATTTTTGCATATTCTTGCAATTTCTTTTTAATCGAGGCTTCACTGTATCAATCAATTTATTGCAAAAGACAAATTATTAAATATTGCCTTCCAATTTCGGTTTTAATTTATACCGAGTGAACGTACTAAAAATTTATCGTAAGATTGTGCTTTGCACTAACAAAGTGTTACAGCACTTTATCGTGTCTCATAGTTCATGAGCTTTGCTAATACTTTTACTCTTGAAAAATTCTGTTTCCTTGGAGACCAGAGTATCTATTGAACGTATACCAGAGTATAACCAGAGTATATGTATATTGTACGTGGTTTCGAGAACTAGAAACGTAGAGACGAATGCCAGTGTGTATATTACTCAAATGAATAATCTTCGTAAGAGGCATTTATTTCGAACTTCGTTAGCCGACTTTACTGCTTAGATAAATGAACGAAAGGAAGAGTCATTAATTTTTATTCGCTTTTTTTTTGTAAAAACATTCATTCTCTAATCGCTGTGTCACTATTTGTCTTCCAGGTTATCGCGATGCGTCTGTTCAAACGTCAGTCTTCTGATACCAGCCCGCAGCTAGTTTCGGCAACGCCCTTATCACAAGATGGGTCGGCGCATTCGACAATCGTCGATGACAATCCTGACCACTCGAGAAGGAAAGTTCAAGACGAAACCGATGGATCGGAACAAACTTCCACCAAAGAAGTAGCTAGTGATCCTCAGAAACCATCTTCGTCGCAGACATGCATCTCCAATCGCAAAGGTAATTTCACGTACGTTAATACGTACGCATATAAATAAAACAACGTAGAATTTATGCAGATCATCGAAATCAAATCTAAAAAGAAAAAAATAAATGTAAATAATTGAAAATCTATTTTTTTTTTTAAGATTTCATTTTTTTCGTATTTAGTGTTTAGTATCAATATTCTTTGATGATACTTTTTCTTTTCCATTTGAAGTAGATTTATACAGTATTAAGTTGTTACTGAAATTAACACTTAACCAGGGGTAATACACAGGGTGTTCCAGCAAACTTGATTAGGAAAATTATTTCGATAATATCTCGTTAACTACTAGATTTAGGATATATGAAGGTCAATACAGTTTTACAAAAGTAGCTTCCATTCCATTAAAAGATATGAAGGACAAAGAGCAAGTACCGTATTGAGATGGGCCCCTCGAAGCCATTTAAATTTACAATTTTCATAAAATGTATCATTGTATCAATGTATCAATGTATATATGTATATATATACAGTCCTCTCGGCAAAATAATAAGTCACCTAGCATATTTTTAAATTTTTTATATTTAAAGGTTCACACAATATACTCATCACAATCACATATATATATATATATTATTTTGCTAACAAAAAGTAAGTTGTTGAGCTAATTTGATAAGAGAATTTTTTGTGAAATTCTGATATAGCCGCTTCATTGAGAAGCCAAAGTTAACGTGCCTATTCGTTTTGCAGGAATTTCAACATGGGGAAGGAAAGTAGGTCGAAGATGGGATCAGCTGAAGAGATCGGATAGTTCAGAGTTAGTTTCAGTTTCGGGTCGAAGAAGACGATGGAGTCCGAATCGGAAAAGCTGTGGCAACGTACCGGACGAGCAAGACAATGTAAACATTTTATTCTCAAGTTTATGAGAGTTATCATTCGATCTTTATACATTTATAGCAAAATTGAGTAGATGAAAGTCAAGTCCCATTTATTACGGGAAGAAATAACATTCAATTTCGATTCTGTTTTTTTTTTTGATCGACCCAGACCAGTTTTATTTTGCATAAAGATCCGTAGTCTACTTATCAACTATCAATGTAAACATTAAAAATCTTGTTCAGGCTCCTAACAATAACAATTTTCAACACTGGTCTATATAATTTCTGATTACATCAACTAGGCCAACATACAGTCGTATCATAATTGTAAATTAAACTATACCCTTGTCTAAAAATAGTGTGTTCACTAATTCAATTTCACTTTAATTAGACTTCTGCGTCGGACTTGGTATAAAAATATTTTACCGTGACGATATATTGCATATAATATATCTATTGTAAAACAACATGTATAAATTATGTATGCTCCCCGAAAATTTAATTGAAATTGGTTAATTGGTTTACGAGTTATAATCGATCAAAAGTGGTAAAAAGGCCAAAAATTGTTGAAAAATTGCAATTGTTACCACTTTTGATCGTTTATAACTCCCAAACCAATTAACCAATTTCAATGAAATTTTCAAATTGACCAAACACATCTTTTAAATTTTCGTTATTGGCTAAAAAAGTCGTAAAAATCAATTTTTACTATTGGTTTTCACAATTCCGACCAGATGCAGTTTTTCAACATGTTTTTTAGGCGTCATTTACTAAATTAATTCAGCTGGCCTTACAGAGAAATTGAAGTCGTTTGGTCCATTCATAAAAAAGTTATTCTGATGTAAAGTGTGTGTGATCAGTTTTGCTCCTAACCGTATACAGCTCAATCAAAATATGATATACCTATTTCATTTATCAAATTTTAGAATTAAAATTGAATTAGTGAAAATGATTTGTAGACAAGGGCATAATTGAACTTAAAATTACTATACGACTGTTGTCAATCTGCGTTATCAGTGTCCCTAGTTTTGTCTACAAGAAAGTTTGTGTTCCAGGGTGCGAGTGGGTCGTTGTCGGAACTACCGAAGCCAAAGAGAATCTCGAGAGTGGAATCCCTGCGAAACTTGTTCAGGAGTAGCGAGCGGAATAATAACTTCCTAGGCAGTGATGTATCGACAAGAAGCGTGACGATTCACGAGGAGGACATCAGTTGCATCAGCCATTACCCAATGGAAAAAGCTCTGAGCGAGGGTGCGTTAAAGAATACACCATTTCGATTCAGTTCGGATGACAGTCAACTAGAGCGCGGCACTCTTCTTCACGAGAAGAAGAAACAGCTTAGTCGCAGTATACAGAATCTTCAGGAGCAACAACGCGTTTTGGATTATATTTTGAAGAACCAGGATATACTGAAAACACAGGAAGGATCGTCATTTGCGAAAAACACTTTAGACAAAACCAGGCGAAGTGCCAGTCCGAAAAGAACTAGTCAGTCAACGTCGGATGGCAATAAAAACAGCGTATCGACGCAGACGAAAGAGTTCCTTAACGCTCATTTGAATAATCTTAAGAGGAACTTGTTTAATGTACGAACAACGGCTAGCAATGAATGCGACAGGTGAGAGAATGTACTTCTTCTTACAATTAGAATATTAAACATTTCTTCCGACCTAGAATAATTCCATTCTATATTAATTTTGCAATCATCTGATATATACACCATATCATGGGAGTTGTATTACGATTATATAAAATTATTCACTCATTTACAGAACCGACACGTCAAAACCCTGTCAACCGACAGGCTTGATGGAAGAGCTGATGAACAACTTGCGACTAGGTTGTGACGAAAGCGGCTATGATTCCGACAGTACTCGTGCCGGAGCAGATTCACCAGATAGCGAAAAGTCTGTACCACCAATGCTGAAACCCCGTAGCTTCTCGATAACGTCCGACGACTATCATGGAATCGATTTGTCGTTACCAATCAACATATCGAACAACGGAGAAGCGGCGACAGGAAGTGATGAAATTGGGTCAGGCCTTCCCAGTCTCGACGAAACTGTCGCCCTTGAAAAGAGCCTACTAAACGAATCCGTAAGAACGGACACGACCGGATTGGTTTGCGACGATGACGATACGGACAGTTGCGACGAGGATACCTTCGCAGGATTTAAGGAATTTGAGATGAGTTGTGCTATGCAGTATTCAGAGATTGATAACACTCTGGTAAAATGTAATACCGGCGGTCTGTCAAAAACATCTATGGCGCAGTCACGTTCGACGAGAAACGATCTTAAAGAGCTTAGAACAGAAAACAGTGAGCTATCTAGGCTACCAGACAAGAGAACGTTCCCTAAAACGGAGCAGTCGATGCCATGTTCGCAGACAGTAAAGACACAAAATCTACAGAAAGAAGTCAAGTCTCAGATACCAGTAAAACATCGCAAACACAAGAATTCTAGCAAGCTCACTTTGTTAGACAACGCCTCTTCTCCGTGCAAGGACAGTCCACCAGCATTGAAGATCAGTGCAATAGCCGTGACCAATCCGCAACAATATTACAGTCCAAAGAGGTCGCGGTCGAACATGGAACCCGATGACATAACTGCTGTTAGGAACAAAGTGAAGAGACCCGCACACGTAGTAGCGAATGTCGAACAAACTGCGGCGCCTCCTCCTCCTGCCACGCCAGCGAAGACTTTGATCCGTCGAGAACTGAAGACGATGAAGCTTTGCGTTGAGAAATCGGGAAGCCTCGGTATCTCCGTTGAAAGGCGAGAAGCCGTAAGGCCATTCTATGTGATCTCGAAGTTGTACACGAACGGTGAAGCAGCGAAATCAATGCAGTTCAGAATCGGAGACGAGATCGTACGCGTTTGCGGGCGAAGATTGCGCGGAATGTCGATTTTGGAAGCTAGAAACGCGTTGCGATCCTGCGTAGGAACTGTGGAGTTGCAAATCGCAAGGGAACCAGCTTTCACATTCGGGGACGAACTGGGTGACACATGGGGTGATATGTTGGTCCGTACTCGAAGCGACTCGGATGTGTGGACATTGAAGGAAGAGGAAATCGGAACTACCGCGTCTTTCAATACTGTCACGCAACCGGAAGATTCGTCCAAGTGCACGGTGATCGGGGCACTGACAAAAGATGGGAACAGTTTATCCACGAACGCGATGGAACGAATTGAAAGTGACAGTGAGCTAAGAAAGGAATCGGACCAAAAGATGACTGGTATGAGAAAGTTCCAGGTGGTGCGAAAACGTAGCACGAATCCGGTTTCCTGCCCAAGAAGGGCGACAAGTCTCTCGATGGACCTATTGACTATTACGCTGGAGAAAGGCACTGGGAAAAAGTTAGGGTTCACGATCGTTGGCGGATCGGATAGCAATAAAGGATCTATGGGTATCTTCGTGAAGGACATCTTGGCCGGTGGACAGGCGGCTGAAGTAGGCACTCTTAAAGTAGGAGATGAGATTCTGGCGATCAATGGAACATCCATGGACGGGCTGACGCACGCGAAAGCTTTGCAAACATTCAAAGCTGCGAAGGCTGGGAAAATGATCCTTCACGTGGGTCGACGGGACCCAACGCACAAACGGTTGTGTTACAAGCGATAATATTGATGGTTTTAATACTGCGGGTTAGTTTTAGTGCTTTGCTTTATTAGGAAACATTTTAATAGAGTTATTTAGTCGACACGCGATGCAAGCCAGTTTATATACAATCCTATAGACAAAAAGCATAATAGAGATAATAGAAGTAGAGGTAATTATCTTCAAAAAGGAACTCGTGTTGCCAATTTCTGTATGCTTGATATGTGTTGCCGGTAGCACGATTTTTATTTTTTTTCCGATTTCGGAAACCAAAGCCGCGCAATAACATGTATAGATCATGGAGCGTACCTTTCTATAAGTAATTACCAAATTGAGTGTTCAATTGAGTATTTATGAAAAACACTATACACTAGTAATTTCGAAAAGAGGAGTTTAATATCCGACACTTTCTCGATAACATATTAATAACTTTTATCGCATACATCGCCTGTCGATTAAAAATCTCGACTAGCACGGCATAACACCTTTAATGGAGCTTTGCTTTCGGGTAAATCAAGGTTTTTTTTGGTTCTGGAAATCATTGAAAATTTGGAATATTAAATTATTTGAAAGTTATCTGATATTGACAATATAATAGTTCTGTAAAATATTTCATATAGATTATAAATCATGTAACTGTGAAGAGAATAGAATAGATATTATGCAAATTTCTTAACAATATATAGTGAATAATTAGAGTTGCCATAGAAATTTGAAGTGATACGAAATATTCCAAAATGATGAAAGGAATCGAACAGTTATTTACCACGTTCTTAAACTAATCACTAGACAGCGGATTTTATGCATTTGTAACCAAAATTGGTACGTACAATTTAAAGCAGTGGACATATATTTAAAAAATTCAAGAACGTCAACTCACTAGTTTCACTTTAATCAAATAATTAAAACCAGAAAGAAATATTTACTTAACCTCTGTGTCTTGGAGTCGACTCAGACGTTTTTTAATTTGCATAAAGAACCGCAGTCTACTAATTTCAATTTTTCTGTCAAACACTCTACTTTAATAAATACGATCGATAGGAAAAAAACATATTTACTCCATACTTTAAGTTGAAATATTCTAATGTCATAACCATTATTGTTGCAGATATATAATTCAATCAAAATCTTACGATTGCCTGGACAAATTAACGGAGACCGGAGACGAATGAAGACCGAGATTGATCGGATAATCAAATCTACCAGTCATTGCAAAAATCTATACTATCTGCATTATTTTTAACATGTGAATGAAAACGGTTTTTCGTAAAAGATGTTATTTTCTTACTTTTGCTGAGAGAAGAATGTTATTTTCATGTATAAATCAGTAGAGTCCATTGTTACGATTCACGGTCATTACACGTCATATACAATATTTACTAATTACATTGCGACAATAATTTCGAACGACTTACTTTTTCTTTGTCGGAAACATCTTTTCCACATAGGGTTTCGTTAACCAATATGTTGCGCATATAAATTGTACGTCCGAGCTTCTTTTATAGTAACTGTTTTCTTCGAGACAGTATTGTGATATCGCCTAACCATATATTTGTAACTAAAGGGAAGATGAGTATTCTTGTAATCTCTGCTTCAAACTAATGAAACGATTTAATTCACCGGCAACCTGTTAGGTTTTATTTAAAATCTGAGGTCTACGGTGATTAATTCGTAGTTAAAATATGCTCTACTTAACAAATCGAATTTCTTTTATGATAATTTAATTGATTGCAATATAGGTCAAATTAAGTGTTAATAAAATACATGTTGTGGTCGCGATTAATATATTAAATTTTACGTAAGTGTCATAAGTTATATGGATCGTTTCTAGTTTTCATTTCGAAAAACTTACTTGGTTCGATACGTTTTTGTATTATAGTGTATGAAAGTCGTTATATTGTCATATCCCGTTAGATGTAGAACGCTAACACGTTGGATGATGGCTGATTAATTTAGTGTAGCGCGGACTTAACGTATGTTTTGTGTCGAAACATATTATTCTGTTTAATACGTGCTATACAAAGCGAAACGTGAAAATAATTAACTGGGTTGAGTACTCATCTTTTACTCACTACTCAATTAGATGTAAGCATAGTGTTTAGTTGACTTATTTAGTTCTGATTTAAGTTACTGAGACTGACATTTAGAATGTCTACCTGAGAAATGCTGTGATATTCATTGTAGTCGCATTAGCTGGTATCGTACAAACTGTATTTAAAATAAACCTGGTTTTGTTATAAATGTATGTACACGGTTCATTTGATTTCTATGTTAAGTTAAGTATGTTTACCTGTAATTTGGTCGATATGGTCATTGGGAAAATTGCAAAGTGCGAAAAGAAAATTTAACTATTCAAGTGTTTCGCAACTGTTTGCGGTAAAATATTTATTGAAGATGCAGTTATGCAATAACATATTTTTCCATTTTTAAATTACTTTGGGCTTCGTGGAGCCCAAGTTTTCGTGGACCAAATTGTAAAATGTATTTTTATTCGATAATTTTCTTCGTCTTTTCGAAATGACAGAAAGATCCGTTTTAAGATAGTTTGCAGATTGCTTGAATATATTATTATAAAAAATAAACCTGTACTTACAAACTATTTGCTCGTCGGATACAATGAAATTTTCGAACATTAAATATTCATTACATACAAAAGATATATATTTACATTTCACGTCGTTACGGTAAGATTACATTATTTTCGAACAATATAGTTATTGCTCATTCTTAATTCGTACTTCAGAATATTTTGCTCGCGTTAATCATCGCAAATATTGTTGAGCTGTGATACTAATCTAAGGTGGAAGATATATCATATTTTGTTGACCCCCAACGGAAGCCTCATTTTGTGAGGGATAATACATATTCGCTATCTTCTGTACCGGAGAAGGATAATTTGGTGCTGCAGCGTAATTTACTTTAGGAGGAGGGGCAGGGTATGTTGGCTGAGGCATGGGATAATTAGGCTGGGGAGGGGGTGCAGGATAGGTTGATTTAGGTTGTGGAGAAGGATATGAAGGTTGATAAGGTAAGGAAGGGAAACTTGGTGTTGGAGCCGGTGCAGGATAACTAGGTTGAGAAACGGGAGCACCATAAGTTGGTTTGGGAGTTTGCGGAGGATAATTCGGTTGGGGAGATGGATAATTTGGTTTAGGACTAGGAGGATAATTGGGTGGCGGCGAGGGATAACTGGGTTGCTGGGGAGGATACTTAGGCTGTGGAGGAGGATAACTGGGTTGTGGTGCAGGGTAACTTGGTTGCTGGGGAGGATACTTAGGCTGTGGAGGAGGATAATTCGGCTGTGGTGCAGGGTAACTTGGCTGCTGGGGAGGATACTTAGGCTGTGGAGGAGGATAATTCGGCTGTGGTGCAGGGTAACTTGGCTGCTGGGGAGGATACTTAGGCTGTGGAGGAGGATAACTGGGTTGTGGTGCAGGGTAACTTGGTTGCTGGGGAGGATACTTAGGCTGTGGAGGAGGATAACTGGGTTGCGGTGCGGGATAACTTGGCTGCTGAGGAGTATACTTAGGCTGTGGAGGAGGATAATTCGGTTGTGGTGCAGGGTAACTTGGCTGCTGGGAAGGATACTTAGACTGTGGAGGAGGATAATTCGGTTGCGGTGCGGGATAACTTGGCTGCTGAGGAGGATACTTAGGCTGTGGAGGAGGATAACTGGGTTGTGATGCGGGATAACTTGGCTGTTGAGGAGGATACTTAGGCTGCGGAGGAGGATAACTGGGTTGTGGTGCGGGATAACTTGGCTGTTGAGGAGGATACTTAGGCTGTGGCGCAGGGTAGCTTGGTTGCTGAGGAGGATAAGAAGGTTGCGGTGCAGGATAACTTGGCTGCTGGGGAGGGTATTTAGGCTGTGGAGGAGGATAATTGGGTTGCGGAGCGGGGTAATTCGGTTGTTGTGGAGGATAATTTGTCTGTGGAACTGGATAACTCGGTCTAGGGGTTTGCGGAGAATAAGTAGGTGTAGGTAAACTTATTTTCGTGGGTGCATTATTGTAATTCGGAGTGGGAGTTGAACTATAAGCAGAACCAGTTGACTGGTAGCTTGGAGTTGTTACAGATGGATAATTATAGTTCGACGATGCGGTAGGAATCCTCGAATTGTAGGACGGCGCAGCAGTTGTACCAATAGGATAATTTCCATTTCCCCCATTGAATGGACCACTTATTTTCATTACACCGGTAGATGCTGTTGCCGTGCTTGTTGCAAAGTCGCCAGGTCCTTGAAAACCTTGTTGAGGTCCTACTTGACCAAATGGTGGTAAATATGTTGGTGCTGGTGTTGAAGGCGGCAGCGATGGTGTTGGTGGAGGCGGCGGCGGAGGTGGTGGTGGTGGTGGTGGTGGTGGAGGAGGAGGAGGAGGAGGACGAGGTGGCGGTGGCGATGGTGGTAGGACATACTGCGGTTGTGGTGGTGGAGTTGGAAGAGGTGTTGTTGGTGTAGGGTAACTATATGTTGGTTGCGGAGGTGGAGGTGTGGGTGAAGGTGGTCCCGGAGGTGGTAAATACGATGGTGCATTTGTGGGGGATGGTGTAGGGTTGGTTTGATAGCCTGGTGGATTATAATTAGGACTTGGTACTGAAAACGGTATATTTGGTATGTCGTAAACGTATCCCGCTTGCCGGACCGATTGTCGCGCTTGTCCAGCGACGTAGTTGAAGAGCAACAATATCTCCAACTGCATATGGTGAACAAACAATAAAACTTCTTTGTGAACAACGAATTCGTCCAACTTTTTCAGAATATATTCTACGTACCCATTCTAATGGCCGCATAATCAACTGGCGTCTACTGGTAAAACAAAGTGACAACACTCCTTTTATACGGGCAGTTTCCATCGTTGCTTTCGTGTCTCGTGCTTTTCACGAAACCGCACGCATTTCGCAATGTTTCACCAAACGAACTTACCGCTTGCAGGATATTAAATTGTTTGGGTCCCGGTTGCACAGGAGGGCTATTAGACCCACTGTGATTACACTCCTCGAGAAGGGTGATTCTTTTCTCGCCGCTCATTGCGTCGTACACGAAGAGATGCCTCGTTATGTGGCAATCACGAAGGGAGATGTCATTTCGTTACGGTCGCTTCGTACCGTGCATAATTTCACCGTAAACCGTAAACAACGTTTGCATATCTAATTGGTTATAATGTCGACATAATCAGATGCTTGTAAGCACACATATTTCGTTTAAAATCGTCTTATTAATAAATTTTTAATTTAAACAACGGCGTCAAAATTGAAACATGCTGTAGTGTAACACTTATTAAATATTAGCAATCAATGAACTTCATTATATTATCGATAATATCCATTATTAAATTAATTTTAAATCTTCCTATTCATAGATTCTTCTCATTTGTAACAATTTATCAGAAAATTTTAAGATTCCGCGAAACGCGATGCTCAAGCTATAAAATGTCGTGATATTCGCCACTTCCAATACAATGAAAAGTTACGATCATCAATCACTTGGTCTTGCCGATCGTTGCAAAAACATATTTCACACTAGGAATTACGTGAACATCGTTCATCTTTCAACCTTCAAGTTTAGCATCAAAGTACTTGCGTACTTTCTGATTACCTAAGCTAACCGAATTTGACGATTATTTTATGATGATTCATACTGCGTACTTAGCATTGCGATGGCTGCTCTTGTAATTGAATCCACAGTTTTTTTTGTAGGTGGACGCGTCAAGGACGAGTGACGGACAACTTTGATTTTTTTTAATCGAACCACTACGTTTAAATAAGTATTTGATGTACATTTTTGTAATAAATAAAGTGTTGAATTTCTTAACGTTTCATTTACATTTGATTTTTGTTTTTTTTTTATAGAATCCCACTTAAAAATACTTTATTCGCAAAAAGTTGAATTTGATTTGCAAAAAGGTGAAATTAATTTGTAAAAAAGTGAATTTGGAATGCAAAACCTGTATCCTAGTGTGCAGTAATTAAATTTTGACAATGGAATGAAAATGAGATAGCGACATACATATGTTCTTGAATATTTAGAAGCATCTGCAATGTGTTAGGTAGACTGAATCGCGTAACGTGATCTTTTCATCGTTTTACATAATCTGATGCAGCAGTATAGTAAAAACACAGACTGTTACTTTCTAAAGCGATTTCTATGGCTATCGTTGTAGGTGCATACTTGACGAAAATTGTATATTTCATCCTCGCAGTTAAACGGTAGATAATAATATACAATATCGTAACAGCAACGCCTGCTCTCCGTCACAAATCTCAGTTGAATTTTTGTTTGTTCGCCTTTCTTTTTTCTTTTCTTTGTAAAAACGAGGGCGTAAAACTTTGCTAATGTAAAAGTATATTGATCTGAAACGCTGCGACAAATTGGAATGCACGTGCACTTTCGCTGAACACCGGCGATGGGGCTCGTTAATCTTCTTGTGCAAACTTATCGGCGGACAGGTGGGTTAATGCGATTTTTATTCTCGAACCTGTTATTTGTATGATTAATCGCGTATGAGAGCTTGGTAATTATAAGTTTTCTTGTCTTTTTTATCTTCCATTTCAGTTCCTTCTTTCTCTCGTCTACTGACGCTGCAAATTGGCGCGTGATAATTAGATTTGCACTAACACTGGTTAGATTATTTTCAAAAAATTTCCATTTTTCTCATGGATAATCGAGAAACTTGTAAGCTAACAAACGATGAGTTGAGTGAAATAACAAATTTTAATACAGGTATATTCTCAAATTATGACTCTGTTCATATAATTTCTTGTCTTTATACAAACAAATTTCAAGAAGTTGAATTTAAGAAGAATTCTGTTTCTTGCAGTGACAGTTTTGACACACAAAAGGATGATTGTTTTTTTATTCACATATACTATTAATTAATAACAAACCTGCAAATATTGTGTATTTGTAAAATTTCGAATCAAAAGTTCGAACAAGTAGCATGAATGCTACTGTGAATGCAAATTTCATTATTGATGAAACCTTAAGCATTTAGTGCATAGTTTGCAATAAAAACTACTTCCTGTACAGGAAGCTGATTTACGTGATTTGGCAATCGCAAATTATAAATTGTAGCGCACTCCACGAAGAACAGCTTCAAGTGCATAATTTCAACGTGAAAAAGCTAACAGGAAGAGTAGCAGACTTCGAAATTCCGCCGAAAAGAATAAAGATGAAAAGACGAAGAAGACGAGTTGTGAAACAGATGATCGAGCCAGTGGCAATAAAACGGCGCGGCGTAGTCTGCCAATTTGTTTTGCGGCGCAAGTTTTGTGTTAGGTCTACTCTGCAATCATTGGCACGAGAGAACATAAGGCGCCTAATGCCGGACTCGGAACTCCTGCAGAGATCACGCAACCATTATCCTTCGCATAACTAAAGTTTCCGTAGTCCAGATGGTCAGGAAGAGAGTCATTTCCTTTTGTTTCTGCAGAATACGGGGCTACCGCAAGTATTGCTGAAAGCAACAACAGAAAAGGGTCAATACAGCTTTTGGGCAGTTCAAAGTCAGTCCAACGTTTCCTTTCATCGCTTTACATACCGAATTCTATTTTGTATAAGACAGGAATGACCAACAAATCGATTGCAAAGCTATTTTTTGGTCGATCGGAGACGATCCCAACAATTCTTTGGAGAACGACTTATTTTTTAATCCTAGTCGTTGCACAATGAAAGAAGGTGGTGGTTTTCTTCCATCGCGATGGAATCCCGATGCATCGGGAAGGGATAAGGAGGGTATATGGTAAGAGGATCATTGTGTGGGGTGGACTTTTAAGGATTATGGAGAAAAATATAAGAAAAACTATTTCATTACACTAAAAACAGAGCCATCATTATCGCACGAGCAAGTTTTTTTGCATAGCAGTTCTTTATTCGATAATGGGGTAAAGCTATGAAAGCTTCTAGTGCTTTTAATTCGTAATGCTGTTGCAAAGCGAGCTTGTAAACAATCAGCATGTTTGTTATTGTAACCAAGAGTGGTTCCTAATATTGTTCTCCAGGTATAAATAGGGTTATTTAGTCGAATACAGTCTGCTGGTATTTTCTCAAGACCAACGGTATAGACAACGGATCATAATGGCGCTTCGGTGCGTTCGACTCGCCTCTACCTGAAACGGGGATACACGGCGTCCTTTACCGACTCATTGTGACGCCAATTTGAAAATGACACCATCTTTTTCAAGGGCTCATTTTAAAGGGGAAACTTCAAGGAATATAACCATATTTTTTTCAAAATTTAAATCACCCCGATCCCTCATCGAGAAAAACGTAAAAAAAGAATTTGCTTAAATTTTTCGACATCATAAAGTTGATTTTCGAGGTTGAAAAAATTATTTTGTAATAGCCCAATCCTTTCCGAATAAAACGGAAAAAAATATAGCTCAATCGGACAAACAGTTCCCGAGATAAAAATTCGTAAGCGAACCCGTTCTCGCCGAAATGGACAAAAATTGAAAACTTTGAAGGCCTGCCATTTCTAAAAAAAATTCGAAACCGGCAAAATGATGACTTAAACCCCCCCTAATTTCACGTTTAGAACAAAATCGACGATGGTGCCCGCAAAAAGTGATCGATTTGGCATGGAATTGACCCGTGGGTGATATCTCCATGGGACCCGTCTAATTGATCGCATGAGTTTTCACTTTGGACGTCGTCGCGTCGCGTCGCGGCATTCGGTCGTGGCGTAGCGCGTATCATCTTTCGTCCTAGACTTGCCGGTCCGTGGCAGATTGATGGGCGTAATTCAAATGTGTCCCAGAGATCGTGCCCGGTTTCGCGGACCACGGTCCCCTCGTAAACTTCCATTACGATCAAAGATACCGAGAAACGGCGATTAACGTCGACGTGTCGTGAACTCGAATGTTCCCATTTGAAATGGGTTCGGCCGGTAGAAAATGCCTGGCCCGGGTACGATCTTAGCGGGTAGGCTCGTGAAGATATCAAAGCGTGTTTCAGACGTGCAGTTACCTGCAGTTAGCCGAAGTTTATGGATAAACCTGGTTGAATATTAACTCGATCTTCCGCGGGCGAGGACTCATTTTTTTCGGCCGTTGCACCGACGCGACGACCATCGCGCATCGGTAAACCCGAGTCCCATCGCATCGGTACAACGTTGCGCGTGTTATTGCTGTCCCCTCGTCGCTCGGCGACTCTTTAATGGTATTTTATTCCGCGGCGGGTAGCTATATAAGCCCCGTCGAATCTCTACGCTATTACCGAAGTTTTTTTCGGGAGGAACATTGATTAAAAATGCGACGCGGCACGAGACACCTTCACGAGCTGCATCAACGTATCTCAAACCGGTGGAAATTATTTATTAACCCCCTTAGGAACGAGGAGCCCCTATACAGGAAATCACGGACCAATATTATTTGGAAGTTAACGCCGAGAGATATACAGCCGGTTCGAAGGTGTCGCCGAACACCAGAAAATGTATTTGCCCTTAATAAACTGGCCCGGTGCTACTTCTTTTCTCGTTTGCCAGACTACCGACCTGTTAACCGATAGGAAAGATGGTGCTGATCGATTGTCTTGCACGTTAAAAATAAGTAAGTACGCGCGTATCCCTACACGAATGTAATATCAATCAAAGCAGAGCGCGGCCAAATATTATTGATATGTAGAAAATAAGGTAAATAAATTGTACAACTAATTTTCTTTTTGTAATGAAAGTAGATCGCTGGTAATCACTAAACTGCGGATTTTTATGGAAAATAAAATTTTTATACATCAATTGCAATCTATAAGAGCTAACTAAACATTTATTTTGCTGATTAACAATTTTGATATATGGTAATAATAGTATATCGACACTGTTAAACTCTTTTAATCGTTTCATTGTTTAGAATTACAGCTGACCGATGCTACGTGCAAAAGAAATACCTCGAGGATTCGCTGCGTGTCTCTTGCAACCGTCGCGCGTCGCTCGGAGCTCGGAGCTCGGAACGAAATCCCGTCTCATCAACTATTTCTGCGTTTCTCGTGATTTTCTGCTGAACAAAGGGAAACGAAAGAAGCGTGATCGAGCGAGCGAGTCCCCGGGTAGGTATCAGCATTTCATTAGAACGAGCCGGTAATGATTTCCAGAGGAGTCGCGGTTGGTTCTTCCGTTGGTCCACGATTAAGCCTGATTCCCCATGATTATACGTTTGCGCGTCTATCGTCGGACAGGTCCAATGTGTCACTGTGACCCTCCGGGGAAAACTCTCTGGCTAGGATTCTCCTGTAAATAGCCAAGATGCGGGAAACAGGCGACCACGGCGCGGCGCTGCCATAACGGAAAAAAGTCCAAGTGGCCGAGGTACGTCCAGTTTTTGTGCGAAAGTTAGTTACCTTAGAGCGGCTAGTGCTCACCCGTTCTCTCGCAGAGCCATCTACGCCAAGCGTCGAACGAACGAAGAGGAAGAACAGCTGCCGCTCGCCCTTCGTCCTTCGTCCGGGACGCAGAAATGGAGCGAGACGAACGCGTAATGCCGTAATCACGGTCCCTCCGGTTCTTCGTTTCGTGATCACCGCGAACTATAACTTCACTCATAGTTTATTCTAATTGCTTCCTTATTAATGTCCGACTTTGCCGACGCATCACTGCCTTTTAATTTCCTGCTTGTCATTCGTCAATTTACACGCCGCGCCGCGCCGCACTACATCGTTGCACGATCTTCAACTTCTTCCCTATATCGCGTGTTCCACTTATTATACATATTTCGGACAATAATTAACCACTTGCACTATGATTTATTTTATAGCTACCGTGATTAAAACTTACTTGTCGTTCGTAATGCCTATTAGGAGAAGAAAATTTATATCTACTATACATATAGGCTACTAGGCTCTATTAGTGAGCCTGTCCCTATAGTCCAGTCGCCAGGTACTTTTACCTGGAAAGTATTCCGAACTTAATGAAATTTTGGCACGTCATTTGGGGGTACTCTGGGGAGTCGAATCTGAGTTTTTTCGACCTCGAGGACCCTGAGCTAACTTGGGCAGGTGGAAAAAACCACGATTTTTGTTACCTGTTTTTGGTATTTCGCCTATAACTCAAAAATTATGGGTCCTACGAACTTTTCCTTTTCATTTTTTGAAAAGAGCATTAAATTTCCTTCAAATTTCACTGGTCCAACGTATTTTTTGACCCAATAGGTAAAATTATCTCTGGAGAGTCGAGAGTTAATCCGAAATTGGGGACAGCGGGCACGTTTCGTGGTTTGTCCGCCGATATTTGCTCTTTTACTCGATTCTGGTCTCGTAATCGGGTGGTTCAGTGGTTTTGCTGTCCCACTCGGAGTGCTTCTTTGCATCAGTGTTTATACGAACGTCCGTTTTCTATTTTACTGGAGCTTATCCAGTTTGTCCGGTTCTTTGGATACAACCAATGTTAGAGGCGATGTAGAAAGGCAGTTAAGGCGCATTCACTCTTTGATAAATGGATTCATTAAAGACAGAATCGAGGATTTATCCGCGATAAGAACTGCTCTTATGTCTTCACTACTAGCGGATTCATTTTCGGTATAAGAAGTTTTGATTGATACTCTTGAGGGACTCATTCTTAGCAAAATATATGCGTGCCCTACGTACTGTTCTTATTGCTTACGTAATCATGTTGTCAACTTTCTATTTTATAGGCCGCTTGACGATGTTCAATCCCTTATTCTTGTACTTTGTTACAAGGAACGTGAAATGATTCATTAAGTTTTTTAAAATGCGACGAATGTTCAACAGTATTTCATTTCAATAACGTCGATCGCATTTCATTTTCAAATATATTATTATAGTAACATAGTTCCTGTTCGCCGAATGTAAAGATCATCCGATCACCTCTCGTGTCCATAAGATATTTAAAGCTCTTGTTTTATTTAACATTTCGAATCGTTCGCGATAATACGTACAAAATGTTATCGATTCTATTTTTTAATATTTTCTTATATTGTATTAGGTTCATAAAATGCTTACACATGTTATTATTTCACGATTAATTAGGAATAATATTAAAATAAAGTATGGTCGAAGCATGATATCACAGTAATTGGTATTTACAGTTACCCTGAGTAAATTGTAAAAGATCTGCACTTGGAGTCTATCTTTATTAACTGTTAAGTCTTATGATATTTCACGGTATCGTTTAAAAGCGGTTTACCGCACCAGTCTGTTATCGCTACCTGTTCTCACTTCGTCCGACAAAATCCTTAGCTTATCACCGGAGGAGGAATTTGTTGCGATTTCACACAGCCGTTAACGGTCGAGCAAATGTTTCTCTCGTTAGAAACATAAAAGAGCGATTCCACGTTAAATGAATTATGGATAAAGAAAGTATTGTTGCCGCGTAAACTGACAACGCCTTTACATCTGCATCGCGGAGCACTCTCGCGTTTGCTATTAATTAGGAATCGGCCGATGAAATTCTGATGCTGAAGGAAGATAATCACGTAGGTGGTATAATTGTCTGAGATTAACATGGAAAAACGTATCGTATCATTACAGGGTTACATATGGACCGTTTATTTTGAAAGTGGTGTAAGTCCATTTTCTCTTGTTTCGAGAAAATTCAAGGTTAGCATATTAGTCAATTTAAAAATATGTATAAATTAATTATGTCAAGTCTGGCAATATTTCTACTTATTTATCAATATGTAATTTGATCATATACATTTTTTTCAAAAACGGACTTACGCCACTTTCAAAATAAACGGTCCATATGCAACGGTTCGATGATTGTAATACCATCAACGTATGAAGAACTAGAATTAATTAATTAATTAATTAATTAATTGCGTTACGTTACGTTGTTTACACGTGTTACCGTATTTAGGTTCTAAAGATATTCCTACAATGATATTGCACATTCTTCGAAGACAGCACGGCTGCACGATTTCTCCGGTAAGGAACGCGGATTATTGTACAGCGAAAGAGATTGTTGCGAGCATATTTCATGAAGTACCGAGGAGCAATTAACAAACTGTTTCGGCTCTGTCTGATCCGAGTAAAAAGTCCGAAATGTAAAAGGCATGCGGTTGCATAACGAGCCGCGCTGTGAATTAATCGCAACGATGTTCTTTCGTTTTTTAATCGGTCGGCGCCTTTGGAAAATAACTAGCGGGGAAGTAAATAAAAGTTAATATGACGGTGCGTGAATATCTTATTGAAAGCCAGCCATTGCCCACGGTGTATAAAGTAACGAACGTACAATCTGAATAAACTGTAGCGTAAAATGAATTCTAATTACCGGCGGGGACAAGGCTTCTCGTTAATATGTGCACGGCGTGGACAAATAATATCGTAACATTAATTATTAATAATCGAAGCGTGTCGTAATGTATAAGCAGCCGCTCAGTGGGCTGGGTCGAGAAATTTGATGACATTTTACTAGAACTCTTGAACCATAAGAGATATCGGGATGAAATTTCCACTAAAATTCATTAAAAAATTATTCCTATCTACTAATCATTATCGTAGTAAATATATATGTATATGTTTGGAATAATTTTATTGTCTTAAAAAATAATATTTATAATCGTTTATTTGTTATTCATTTAGTACTTTTTATATTTATTTAGTTACTTTTTAAAGGGAAACGATCCTTGTGTGATTACTCAAAGGGAAGTGTGCTGAAAATATTACAATTTGTTAGGAAGCTAAACTCGGTTAAACTTAGAAGATTCTATGTACTGTGTTAAATAGAAAGAACTTCGCAAATTTTTCTTACCGAATCGAGCGTTATCTTTTGAATAGAGTGTTTACATTAATTGATAATAGAGAAGATATGATTTTTTATCGCAAAAGCCTGGTCTTCAATTTAAAAAAAGGAGTTTGAGAAAATATTAAATAGGATATTGTCAGGGCATCGCATTAAAGGGAAGCAATTTTTGTCGTGACAAATACTCTTCTTAAAATGTCCAACTATCAATGTTTATTGCAACTATATAATATTTATTAAATTGTGTTACTAATTTCTCCATTTCCGAGGTCCATGGACATTTAGGAAGCAAAGTTAATTGATTAGATATCGATACGAAAAAATTCATTTTTAGGCAAAACGTCACTCAATTTTCCGACACGGACCGCTATGCACAGGCGCGGCGCGGCGTACTGAGAAAATCTGGAAAGTAGACGACAGGCAGAGAAAGCGATGAGGTAAAGTACCCGGCATTTTGTTGTTATATTAAGCTATAAATTATACGTAAAAATTTTATGAACACGCGTTCGAGTGCCAATGGACATTTCGAAGGGAATGCGTGGGTCATGTGCCCGTAATACGTGTTCCGTTGCATCCCGTAATTTTTACACGCGTGTAAAGGATGTTTTTATCGGTCGTTCTTCGACGATGTAATAAATCAACGCCTCTTCGAAGACTCGGAGTTCCGGTAAAACGTTCCTCCTCGACTAGTATTTAACTTTGGATTTCTAATTAGCGAGCCATCTCTTAATGACATTATTTAACATTCTATTATAGTGAGATCGTAATTATCGACTCGAACGACGGAATAGATTTTCGATTCACTATCGAAACGAATGTTTCCTGTGTGTTTCGTTTAGATTCCATTTTAAATGCCGCTAATTTACGGAACGAGATTATCCGTAGATTTTGCTCGCCGTTAAATATTTCATTTCTGACTTTTATTATCAACTTTTCGGTCGACTAAATTTCCGGTATACATATAGCAAATTTTCATATTTCTTAGCGAATTAAAGTTTGTTTTTACTGGTTCTGCTCTTTTATTTCCGATGTGTCAAAATACAGTAATTCATGTTACACAGATCTATTTTATGATTCCCAACATTACGACAGCAGATTTGCATATACACTCCTGCTCAAAAGTATGTGGACAACACGTTTAATTCTCATATGAATCTCTGATGAGTTTCGTTCAATTTTATGCGGTCTACTTTACACAGTACTAGAGAATATATTTTAATAATAATTATGTCGAAATTGTTTTTCAACCCTTGTGTCGGTAACGATAAATATGTTTTCTCGTTAATACATAACTTCTTAACAAAGTCACGGAGAACATTTTCGCAAAGGAAAAAGTCATTTCGAATGAGCTGAGAAATCACCATCAATGGGAGACAATATAATAACGTAAATGAACTAAAAGAAAGTATAAATAACAATTGGACACATTTAGAACAAAAACGAATCAAAAAGTTATATAAAACTATCCGAAAACGATTACTAGACGTAATTCAATTCAAAGGAGGTATCACGAAGTAGTAATTTTGTAGTTTTATTTGCTTAATCAAACATTTTTCTGTTAGTGTCTTATACTTTTGTCGAAGCAATGTCACAGTCCGTGTTCACATATCTTTCTCTAATTTTGCTGTGGTACGCGCGATACAATCCTAAGATTTTACATGTTTACTTTGGAAACAGTATGTAATATACAAACGGAGTGTACATTTTCTACCTTTAAATATAAGAAATTTAAAAATATTTTCTAGGTGTCTTATTATTTTGTCGTGGACTGTACCGTTAATCTGAATCAACCACTGTTATTGTTACATCGTCATTGATTAGCTCGAGACTCGGGAGTCCCCTACAAGATTTAATGATAAAATCTTGATTTGTGAAGAATCCGCGCGGTCTGTAAAAGGGAAAAACAGGGCCGTGATTGAAGTGACTCTGCGTCACGTTCAATTTCGAAGTCATCTTTGTCTACGAGTGTGCACACAGTCCCGTAAATCATAAATGTCGTACTGGCGACCGTAAACCGTGCGATTGCGGTCGTAATTCTTTTCTGGTGGTTCGCGATCACGTGGCACCCCTCAACCAACACCTTTTTTCCGTTTTCACTAGACAGAAGGTTATTGAACGTGTCGTGGTGAAGCAAGGCAAACCGAGTGGAACGAAAGACAACGACATGTCCATTGTTAGAAGAAAGACGTTCCCCGGCCTTTGAACGCCGCGCCTCGCCGCGCCGCGCTGCTTTCCGCGCAACCACAACTTCACACTGCTCGAATGATTCCCGCCCGCCGTTCGTTCGGGTCGTATCGCTTTCAAGTCTTTAACCAGTGTCGCCAGAATCGACCAAAACTGGTTCAAATTGCACCCAGGATAGTGCACATTCTGTTTCCTAGCTTGGTAGGGTCTTCTTGTCCAAATATTAAATGTTGGGATAATTTTAGCGGAAGGATCGAGTTTACACTTGAAACGTTCAAAGGCCTCAAATCTAAGTTTATTATTGTTGTATTACCCCTTATGCTAATTTATGGTCATCTGCTGGAAAAGGCGAGAACACAGCACTGTGAAGTGTCTATGTTACAGTATCTCTCGAAAAGTCAAAGCACTAACTACACTACTAACGTCAACGTTTATCTTGTTTCTTCCTTTTCCGTTTTCGAGGCACTTCCAACGCATATTAAACCAATCCACGAGTGGTTACAGCTGTTTTCGAGAGCGACAACGACCACCAGGCTCTCTCATTCTTCAATTGTAAACGGAGAACAGTGTTCGGATCGTCTGCAATGACCCATATGTGTCTTTTCTTCTTCTTCTTCTTCCCGCTTCGGAGACAAATGCACATCGCTTTGGGGATTGATGCACAGAATCTTAATGACGTCTCGTCACGTATTCCACGGTGGCCATGGGTGACACCGTGTACTCTTCCTTAGGGACAACAAAGGACGTGGCACGTTTTATGCAAACTCGACTGGGGTACTCTCTACACTACGATACCAACGATGAGTTTATTAACTATTTTGTGTGTTTAGTGTGTGTATCTCATCTAATGCTAATGGTTCTTTTGTATTCTTATTCAGAAAATGAAGAATTTATTTATTTATTTTATTATATTGCTTTAAATGTGATTTTAAAGCAGCTCCAAATGCAGAGTTAATCAACGAACACTTATCAAAATCAATTGTTTATTCGTCTCGTGTACCTAATGTAGATAAAAATTGTACTTGACAGTATGTAATTAGCACGTAAACTAAGCTTACAAGTTCTTCCTAGTAGCCTGACAAACTGGTAGCTCTAATAGGAGGGAATAATATTAAAAATATGTATAAACAGTAAGACATGATTACTCCCTTGTTCTAATTGTTTTGGTTTTGCATAGTTCGTATGGAGGAATATACATATACATACCATACAAAGTAACGGCTCTTGTTATTTACTTTAGCCTGAGTACTCCCGGGCTTTTTTCTGTGCCACTAGCATATTACAAAATCATTCTTTACTTATCTATTAAAAGATTTTAAATAACGAAATATTGACGTTCCGAAAGATAAACTCGATTTAATCTCGGTACAATTTATTAATATCGTAGCCGGTTACAAAAATTGATATTCCAAAAGATAAAATAAATGAGAAGCTGTATATCATAGCGATTGAATATACGATTTTAAGTCCGCTGTAACAACCAATTCGAGCCCAGAGAACATATAAATCATCGAGTAACTGATCCATTTTTATATTATGTATATAGACAGCACCAATCGCCATTAATATTCATCAAAATGCAGTGAACTGTTCGTATAATTCGTAGGAAGCAATAAAGCACGTGCATTGATCGGAATGCCTATTTAAATTAGCTTTGTTTCGCATGACTCAACGTGTTCAAGCACGAAACAGACAGTCGCGTTCTGTTACTGGCGAAATAGTTTGGTTGCAATTAATCGTAAACAATTTCGTTTAATATACAGGGTGTCCGAAAAATGTTGTACTTCCTTGAAAGAGGTGATTCCTCAGGTCATTTGACGTAACTTTTTCCTTTGCGAAAATGTTCTTCGCAGCTTTGTTAAAAAGATATTAGCGGAAAACACGGACCAATCAGAGCGCGGCTACAGCAGAAGGATTCCGGCTCGGCGACAAGTGGCATTGGCTGAGCCGGAATCTCTCCGCTGTAGCCGTGCTGTGATTGGTCCGTGTTTTTGCGCTAATAACTCCTTTGTAAAGCTGCGGAGAACATACATTTTCGCAAAGGAAAAAGTTACGCCAAATGATGTTAGAACATTTTTTGGACATGTTCTAATTTTGTAACATGTCGAATAGACTTTAGAAGTTTGAATGTTTCTGTTGGTAGCATGAGCTCCGCGTAATTACTGTAAACGCAGACCGAAACGTTTCATAGCGACACGCGTCTGTGCATACAAGTCACGAAGTCACCCATTACTTATTATAGAACTCCGCTTTCCATGAAAAACGGACGCAGCAATTTTACACGGCTCGAACGAAAGCGAAACTGTACCGCTCATTGTTTAAAACATTTCGCTTTCGCTTTTGTTGCAACAGTCTTTCACCGATTAAGTCGTCGTAATTTTTCACGCGAAACTTATTTCGGCTCGGAGCATTCTCTCGAGCACGTGGTGGTCATAAACGGTAGAAAGAACGGGCGTCATAGCCACCCACTACATGAACATTGTTACGTGGTAATTCAATATACGCAAAGAAGAAACCCAAAATATTTAACATACATAATAACAAATATGTTTCGTTTATTAACAAAGCTCAACATAAAAAGCATTGTACAATAATTTGACTAAGTGTTTAATTATTCCTACTGGATTGTGTGAGTTAGTGGTTGTTGGTGGTGATGGTTAACCTACTATATACATGTTTACGCGTACTATGTAAACAAGATCATGTTACTCGGTGTGTCAGATCATGTGGAGATGAAAACAACAAATTTTTGTATTGATTTTCAAGATTGAATTGAAAATGGTCCAAATTAGTGACCGAAACGTCGATTATTTGAAAATTAGCAAAATTGCTTAGTTAATTTTTGTTTTTTTGTATTTAACGATCGAACCATAGCGCAGATATCATTCAACAATTGTTATTAACAATAATCGTAAACGTAAAAATAGGATCTTTTGAGGGGGATTGTGGCCTAGATCGATGTTTTATTTAGCGCTTTAGACTACTGAAAAACCCCATTGCATGCATTATCGAGAAATGAGAAGGCGCATCCTGCACCATTGCAATCCTGGAAACGAGTCTAGGTGAACTACTCCCTCTACAGTCTACACTGTTCCATTCCTTTACACTTTACAACGATCTCTGACAAGCCTGGAACATTTCGTTCGGAATAAGTGGATTTAGTGAAGAGATGGTAACTTCATCCTGAGGATCGGTGACGTTCTCGCGAGATGAAATGTAATGAATGTCGCGGTAGGGCGAAAGATGGTATGATGCGGGCTCATCGGAAGACGGTTTCTCGCTGTAACAGGAACTATCCCACGTTCGCTCGTTCTTTTCCCAGTTTTTTTTTTATTCGTCCACTGTCTTCGCAGCACTCTTCCTTCGTTTTCTTTTCCTCTTTAACGAGCATGTAACTGATTGCACTGGGCGCGCTGCAGCGGCAAGTGCACACTATGTACTGCACACCGTGGCAGGGTGTCCCGCTGAATTTTTCTCTATTATACCGAGGCGCGAGAGAAGTGAATTCGTAACGCTGCAACTACATAGCAATAATGAATAACTTGACGTTTTACGCGCGCGCAGGATAATCAGCGACAGAATTCGTTTCCAACGTCAGGACTATAATTATTCTTTCGTTTCTGGAGGTACATCAATGCGAAAAGATTATTAAAAGATCGCGATTGTTTGAGCATCAGCTTATGCGATTACTTGTAATATTAATTAATGATAATATTATTTATAATTATATTCCGTGGTTATATATACGAGGTTTGTGTTTGAAAACGGTTTATTATAAAATTATAGCCAAATATTTGATGCACTTACTTAGTTAGTTAAAATATGTGTGTAACAGCAGATCTTGAAAGTTAGACTAAAAATAAAATACAACGTAAAGTGAAGTTCACGAAAAGATCTACTTATGGAACTGAAAACTTAAGAGACACAGAAAGCAAGGCAGATTTTATGCAATAAAGAGGAAGAAGAATTGAGAGTAAAGGAGTTTTTTTACATCGTAAATGCAATTGTAAAATGTTGTAAACTTCACAATGCTCTTCATTTAAAACAGCTTCAAACTAAAGATAATAAATGTTAATCAAATATTTGTTATTATTACTCATATATTTGCTCTTGGGTAGCACAACGAATACGGTGATAATAATATACATATAAGATAATAATTTATAAGGGACTATTAATCTAAAAGTATGTAAAAAATACAGAATGTAAATTGAAAGAGAATTCGTTTCATCAGGGAAAATCACTTTCTGTTATAAACGTATAAGTGGCCTACAATTAGAGAATATCGCGTAGAATAGCGTGTGAAGAAGCTAATGCGTTGTTTCGATTAAATAAATTAGGTAGAAAGCAAAAATATGTTCATTCAAATTCCTCTATAAGAAACGGCAGTTACACATCAACCTACTTAAACTACATAAACAGCAATTTACTTGATTATCTATAAAGAATTACAAAATTTATTTTAGAAATTGTTCATATAGGCCCACATAAAACAAGTTGTAAACAACAACGTTTAGTATTATCTCTGTAAATCCGACCAATTGCAATTTTTTCGAAATATTTTTTCGCGTCATGTAGTAAACTAATTGCTCTAACTTCTCCAAAAAAAATCCAAGTCGTATAATATTAAAAATCAATCGAGAGAGAGAGAGAGAGAGAGAGAGAGAGAGAGAGAGAGAGAATGTAATTAAAATTTTTCAATATTACACAAATTTTGCAGTAAACATGAAATTCCCACGTGGGTTTAGACGAGAAAAGAATTCTGTTACAAATTTTGTTCCCCGAAGTAGGCCAGTGGTTGGAATTGCTTGAATAGATCTTTCAGAAGTGTACGACATCGTGAAATGTATGGCTAAGGATGTCAGTATATTCAGAATCCACAAAATAGTAGAATCAGGTCGCATCGATCGCCATTAGGATGTATCCTATCAGCCTGTTCTTCCTGCTCGACGGTACTCCTTTCACAACGGTTCCGTTCCTTGTCGATGTCTTCATGGTAGTAGCTGCCTTCATGGTAGCCAGTGACGCGTTGCCACAATACAGGTAAAGTGACAATATAACTTTTGCTGAATTACGAATGAAACCTGATTTCACCCTCCGCTAGCCCCTTCTCCCAAAGTAAAGAGGTTCACCATTTAACCGCAATAATGGTTGCGGGGACACAAGCGTGCCAATTTCTTTTTCAACGACCCTTTTATCCCTCGATTGTCGACGAATGAGGGTCGAGTGGGTCGAGGGAGCGCGGTGATTATGAAAACTTGCTCGGAGGAGTCATCATTAATCAATGAAAGCGCTTCGCGGGCTAATTAACGAGATCGCGTGAGGAAAGTGGAATGCGTAAACACACATGCCATTCAAGTTTGAATTTTTACTGATACCTGAAGTTCAAGACACAGGAGCTAGATAAAAATTGTATTCTTCTTTTAATCATCTTATTGAGATGAAGCTAATACCTTGATCTGTTCTTAAATGTTTTCAACATGGCCACACTGCTTTAAATAGTACGTGCCCAGTTATGCTATAAATGCATAAAATCCGCAGTCTAGTGATAAATCATGGTTAGTGATTTTGCACACACCATCGCTAAAATGACAGGGGGAACCGATACGAAACGTCGAAACGCGGTGTGTCTTATTTTGAAGGGGAAGAGCGATACACAGCGCAATCGTGGTTAGTGGGGGAAGAGGAATGGAGCGAGAGTGGGAGAGAGACGGAACAAGACCGCAACATGACGAACGCCCGGCAGTAGCGAGGTGCGGGCAGTCTGCGCACGGACATCGATCGAAGCTCACGTTTCATTCCACTCCCCGAAATTCCCGGTGTTTTCCTTTCGATTCGTCGACGCATCGCGCCGCTCTCGCAGTCGAAAATCGGAACGACGCGATTTATATCATATCAAACAAAAGTCGCGACCGTGTTCCGTGTTTTTCACTAGCATTTACAAGTGGTGACATTTTGGTGCTCGTGAGAAGGAACATCGTGACTCGTGCTGGACTTTGCCTAATCGTCGTTCGTTTACCCCCCCTGATAGTACTATGCTGCGGTGTTGATTTCGTTAGGTTCACCGACGGTGAGTACATACTCGGTTTCCACAGTAATTCGATTGTTACGTCTGTGTCGGCATCGGGCAACCCTTTTTTGTCACTCGCTTATTACTATATGTACTTCGTTGCGGGCCGATTCAAGTGATTTACAGGTCGGTCGCTTCGCGCAGGACTCGCCGCCGGCCTTTTAGCGGTGAAAACGACTCGGAAAATCGTGAGAGGCAAATCGTACTCGAAGCACTCGTTTTCCTTTTGAATCGTAGCTTCCGTTCGCTTTGGTTGAGAGTGGGTTCCGAATTTACCCTTGTGTTGTCAATCGCCGGGTGCCCGGCTATACCAACATTGAACTCGCCTTGAGAAATGGTGTCCCACGACCCTGTTTAGAGATTGTCGTTCGCGGATAATTTTACATTGTTGTCAATTTGCAAAAATTTAAGTCTCCTCCAATTTACTCTGTGTATCTATCGTGCTAAAAGTTCAGCCAGTGACAACACACGTTTGCTCTCAAGAGTGTGAGTTCAGTTGAAACAAAAGTGTTTGTGAATAAATTCATACATTTTAAAGTGACCTTGACAGACCGCTAATTGGTTCACAGCAATGAAAATCTAAACAAAATATTAGTTGAAAGTGAATGAAAAATTTTAATTACATGTGTGAACCACACATGTCATGTGTTACAATGAATGAATAAAAGATACTGAAATGTACAGGTTAAATGTTAAAGAAATTTAATGTTAATCCCTTGCCGTAATTTAAGGAGTCACACTCGTCACGAAGAGTTGATACAAAGTCTAATAAATATGAATGTTACGCCATATTCTTTTTAAATGAAATGAAATTTGATTCGTTTGTACAAAATGTGTCGGATATACATATCGTTTTATAAAAATTTTTTACAAGGCTGAATTTATTCAGTCTGTATCAAGAATAATTTCTAATGGAAGCATCTTTATAATTTCAATAATTAAAAAGTAAACAATGTGAAAGAGCGGTCATTTGACCGGTCGTGGTACACGGTTAGTGTTAAATTTGGAGTTACGTAGAACGTATTAAACTGTAAAATGTCAGTAGGTTTAACCCTCGTCTCTTGTGTCAATTTGATACGTTTTATTGTTTATTATTGTATACTATTATGTGTTAATTTGCTGGACCCATAATTGTTTATTTTTCCCACCGTGTTGTTGTTTCGCCGTCAATCCAGTAGCAAGCAAGTAATTAGGTTAGGCAAACGGCACAGCGCGTCGAAAGTCAATAAATACAGGTAGACGAGTTCCGAAATCGGTATAAATTGGTTTTCCCTCTGTTTAGCATGGGATCATCCCTTCGGCACCGAAGGTCCGCATTGCGTCGCTTCGCGTCGCGACTAGGACCGCTTGTGTCGACGCGAGAAAAGCTCTCGCGCGAAGGGCTAACCTTCGACGTAACCTCCAAAGCGATTACGAAGTCTACCCACGAGGCATGCTTTCAACGTTGAGACAGTGTTTACGAGCCGCGATACGCGATGGACAATAAGTGCGTGACAATAAAACGACTTCGGAACTGCTATTGTCGCGCACAGCCCTCCCGATACGTGTATGCGTGTCTCTACATGTACTCTCGCCGTGTACGTGATTACGGAGGCAAAGAGGACGGGGTTGAAAATCAAAGGTACAGGATCATTGTGGTAAATCTGGGAAAGTGTGATTGGATTAAGGAAAACCGTACAGGCTCCTCCAGCACATTGTCAACATATTCGATAGTTCGCACAAAAGTGAATGGTATAAATAATGGAATTACTCGATGTAGCCTATTTTTAACACTAACCATACCACGACCAATCAAATGACCGCTTTCACATTGTTTGTGTTTTAATTATTCAAATTATAAAGATGTTTCCATTAGAAGTTGTTCAATAAATTTCTTTATTCGAGCACGTGTTATTATAAAAATTGTGAACAATCTAAATCCAGTCTTGTAATTTTTATAATTCAATATATGTATAAGCGACGCATTTTGTACCCGGTACGGTTGGTGTTAATCCTTGTCCATTTTTGTCACCACTTCCGTGGCTTTAGATAGGGTTGGGGAGAAATAGATTTTTCTCAAACAGTAGACAGTCTATAAATATTTTTATTTTGTCCAGATGCAATAGAATAATCCCTCCCATAAACGAAATCTGCCTCTGTAAAACCGTGTACAATTTTATTAAGAGATATAAATTGCAACGTCCTTGAATATTGCACGTAAAGTTAGGTCATTGACATATGGGTTAAGCATTAAATGAAATAGTATTTCCAAATAGTATTTGGTTATGAAAATATTTCAATGTTTACTATGTTACGTATATCAAATTGTTTCAAATTTTCCCCAGTGATGCTTTGCATTTATCTTTGCCTCGACTAGGCCCCACATGTAATGGTCAAGGTGATATTGCGGTCGAGGCTACAGGGAGGCCACAAGAAACTAGTGATAACAGAGGTTTTCCGTAAAGCCTAATTAATCTTTTCTTTCAATTCGACCACGAATTCCACGCTTCTCTTGCGATCAGAATTACCGTTTGTCATAATTTCGGAATTTCTTGGCTATTATCACTTATAAAATTAGAACAAAATTCGTTATTTTATCAAAATTACAAGACTGAAAGTATTTAGATTTCTCGAAACTGTTATAACAATATGTGCTTGAATGAAGGAATTTATTTAATAATTTCTAATGCAAGAAAGAGAGAGGGGGAGAGAGAGAGAGAGAGAGAGCAACATTAAGACTAAATGTAAAAGTAAAACTTAAGACTTAAATTTTATTATTGAACTACATACATATACAATTTGATATTCCCGAAATATTTATGTAAATGATCTTATAAATTGGCACATAAATTACATATTGAAATTGACGTGAAGTTTTCATTTGAGAAGGAAGCAGAGTTTATCCATTGTGTTTGTGCTAGGTCTGTGTGTTAATCTACGTTCGAGAAATGTAACGAGTACGATGATCCCTCGTTAATCGAAATTCTAAAATATCTCTCTCTCTCTTGTCCCGCTCTATTCTAATTAAATTATCGTTTTACTATTTCTGGAGGAGAGGTCAGTGCTCTGACGATTTTCGATGCTGCGCTCTAAACTTGCGCGAGAACTTATTGATTTTCTTTTGTTTTGTTCATTCTCTAATACTTTGTGAATCGCAGTTACACTTTTTATTATACTTGCAATAATTTCTCGTAATAAATAAAATTATCCTTCAGATGTTTAAGCGCAACTTTGGCGATGTTCTAAAATGAAAAGAATTATTTTCCTCGAAATAAAATCCGAAACGTCTGGAACACTGAAGATAATTCAATTGTTTTTGTTCTCACTGTTAGGCAGGGATCAAAAATAACAGTTGTTCTAAAATTTTCTACAATAAAAATTATTAATACAAAACAATATCGATTTTTAAACTTATTGGCTATGAATAACAGTTATTAGTATCCAAAAATTTGGATCCTCCTCGATAACTGTTATCGATGAAGAAAAACTATTTTGATTGGTCAATGCAGTTATCAATGAGAGAATTTCATTGCCATCGCTCATAACTAGAATGCGGATTTTATGCATTTATGACAAAAATGGGTACACACGCAATTTAAAACAGTGGAGGTATTAAAAAGATTAACGGCCACCAGTGTATTAGTTTTACTTTAACAAGATAATTAAAAGAAGAGTGAAATTTTTATTTGGCTCCTGTGTCTTGCAATCAATGCAAACATTTTTTATTTTGCATAAAGATCCGCAGTCTAGCTATGAGCGATTGAAATGAACTTTTCTCAAAGATAACAACCAACAAGAGAAAAAATTATCGGTCGTTCATGACTTTGTTTATTTTTGGTTATAACAGTTATGGTCCTGGCTGTTAGGTGTTCCCGGCAGAAAATATCTGACGCCAGCAGGTTGAAGATATTTTCTTAATGGAAAGACCGTGCACATTCACCGAGTAGTTGAATTGAACGAAGTGGATCATTCATTTATTCCACGGCCGCAAATAGAATATAAACAACCGTGAAAGCGGTCAATTCACTTTTCCTTATCTTGACAGTTGCTCCACTTTAAACTCCCAAAGCTGTTTGAAAACGACAGTCTCTTCACGTATCTCCATATTCATCGCCCTTTCTCCCGTTCAATTAGACTACAAAAGCAGTCGTTTTTTAAGCAGGAATTGCCCCACTGCATCCTCGAGGGATTCCCTTTTCGAATCAACTACTTCATTTTTCAATCAAGTCTTCGCAATCGAAAATCAGGACGTCGCGTCCGCGATAAACAAGGTACAACTGCAGAGAATACTGCGGTCAGCAATCAGAGTTGTCAGCGGAAACGAATGAATGGATTAATAAATTTACAAATGGAGGGTTCAGAAGCCAATCATTGTAACTCTTTACACTGGAAACTTTCAGTTGATAAATAAATTAAGTAGTAGCTCTCTGTTTCTTCGTTTCATTAATTATTTACGAACAATATTTAATCCAGTACTTACTCCATCTTACAAGTGACTAATGAATCTTCAGTGTGATAGTTGAACGATTTGAATGAAAAATTAAAATTACAATTGGTCAACTGTGAAAACCACGAATTAATTTATTTGCTACGATAAACCAATTTCGTCTTAAATCGTAAGAACTCTGTCAACTTTTTGTTTAATAAATTTCAATACAGTATAGTAATGTAAGCTTCATGTTTCGACAGAATTATTTATTTTGTCTCGCGAGAAAGTACGAGTTCAAAACCTTTTTTGGTATAGAATTAGAAGCAATAAGTAGCGGTTTGTATAAAAATTATCTTATTTCATCGCTCGAGATTTAATGGGTTAATGTAACTATATGAAAACTGAAATGAATGTACTTTATCCAACGAGACTTGGAAAGATCTAATTGAATATTTATGCTCTTGCATTAAAAACTTTCTTTACATCTTTTGAAACCTATCTTCATCTTAGTTTCGAGGATCTCTATTTTATAAAAATTTACATTTCTGGAAACGTGAGATATGAATTGTAGACTGGAGAAATTCGATTATTCGTGTATTTATTTCTGCGTGCGAAACTTTGATGGCAATAATAATTAGACAGCGGATCTTTATGCAAAAGAAAAATTTTTTACCTGAATTGCAACAATCTAAGTCGACGATCAAGAGTGAAATAGACATACATTTTCTTTCTTAATTTGTTGAAAATAACAGGACAGTATTTTAAAATTCTTCTAATGTTTTTACTGTTTTAAATCACATCTACTCATTTTTGTCATAAATGCATAAAATCCGTTGTCTAGCAGTAATATATGAAAGGTTGTAATTTCCTGAATACTATGTAGCATGAAGTATTCAAATAGGAAGATTCACTCGTCGAGGACTGTAATGACTAGAGAGAGAGAGAGAGACTGCGGATTTTATGCATTTATCACAAAAATGGGTAGGCAGAATTTAAAGCAGTGGACATATTAAAAAGATTTAAAGACATCAATGTGTATTGGTTTCAGCTTCATTAGATAATTGAAGAAGTCGATGGATAAAGGTGTCAAGTTTGTTTTCTGTAAAAGAGTTTTTAACAAAATATGTTGTCCTTTTTTGATGTGAATGAAGATAATTATTATCTTTATATATACAGGGTGAGTCACCAAACGTTACCACCTCAAATATCTTTGTTGTTTCTAAAGATACGTAAAATATGGTAAGGACAAAGTTGAATGGTACAATGGGGCTGACACGATGCAAAAAAAAAATTTTGTTTTTATGTCATTTTTTCAGAGATATGAAGGTGACCTTCATTTTTTTAAATGGAATGAGGTATTTTTTAATACATCAATCGATGCAGCTGGACATTCGTTATAATAAAGTACTAACCTATGTATGTCGAAAAGTTATTAGTTCAGGAGATATTTCAATTTAAATAACTCTAAAATACCATTACTGTCGTACTACGACGTCAGTGTTTACTTACTTATGTAACGTCTTATCACGACAGTAATGGTGTTTTAGAGTTATTTAAATTGAAATATCTCCTGAACTAATAACTTTTCGACATACATAGGTTAGTACTTTATTATAACGAATGTCCAGCTGCATCGATTGATGTATTAAAAAATACCTCATTCCATTTAAAAAAATGAAGGTCACCTTCATATCTCTAGAAAAAATTACATAAAAACAAAATTTTTTTTTGCATCGTGTCAGCACCATTGTACCATTCAACTTTGTCCTTACCATATTTTACGTATCTTTAGAAACAACAAAGATATTTGAGGTGGTAACGTTTGGTGACTCACCCTGTATATATATATAACTGATAACTGGACAATATGGACAATATATGATATAATCATTGAAACTTTCATTGCTTTTAAGTAGTAATCGAAACCCATGAAATGAAACTTGGTTATTGAACTTGACTCGGATTCGCGAGTACATATTGAACTTGTTCCCATCCCTAGTCAGTAAAGTAGCAGCGTCCTTTGCTGCCAACCTGAGAGGCGTAACATCAACTCTGTCGCACTCGAGCGGCTTGTGTTCACTGTCTCGTCTCATTAGACAAGGTGTAGTTGCAAAGGAAATGAAATTTCTCTAAATGAAGATGGGTCGTAAGGCTACATTTTGGTGGTAGCAGTAGCAGGTTCAGGTTCTGTATAGAAAACCGGAAACAGAGAAGCTGGTTAAACACGAACTCCGACGAAGCAAACACGTGGCGAAGAGCCATGATTCTGTACAGACGCGACTACGGAACGAATTCCGCGCGTTGCTCGAGTTCGTTCGACAAAGTGTTCCTTGTGTTCGTTGTTCGCGCGATTCCCGGTATCGAAATTGCCGTGACGTCGTCCGCGGTGAGCGCGATGCTCCAGTACCTTCGCCGTCTGTGAATATATATTCAGAGCGCAATAACTCGCACGTCGTTGCGGCTGCGACGGCGGCGGCAGCTGGGAGTATACTTTTTCATTGAATTTAAAAATATTTTTCGCCGTTGATCCCCAGTGGTGAATTGCCACATTCCCGTATCTCCACCGCCACCGCTCCACTGTCTCGTCGTCGCCTTTTATTGCTGTTTTCTCTCCCCCGTGGAACTCTGGAATCGTACGGAACACGGGGAAACGTTTATGAAGCGGCGATTAAGGCGTCGCGATATCATTCCGGCGATTTACATGTTGTTTGCGAAACGACGTTCGCGTCCTCTGCGATTCAACCTTCCGCCAGCGAACGCGCCGGGTCACTCACACGTCACGCAAAAATAGACTGATTTTTTCAACTACGAGCTACAAGAATACAGGGTGTCCCAAAATTCCTACAACAGCCAGAAATGGGAGGTTCCTGAGATCATCTGAAGCAACATTTTCCTTTGCAAAAATGTTATACGCGGCTTTGTTTAGGAGTTATTAACGAAAAACACGGACCAATCACAGCGCGACCTAGACGCGAGTTGGCACAGTCGGCCAATAGACAGTTGGCGCGCCATGACTACTGTGCCAACTCGCGTCTAAAGGTCGCGCTCTGATTGGTCCGTGTTTTTCGTTAATAACTCCTAAACAAAGCCGCGTATAACATTTTTGTAGTAAAGGATTGTTGATGTAGTAAGGAATAGTATTTATACTGTATATATATACATATATGTATATTTGGGGTTCTTCCTTTATTCAATTTCTTATTCTTCAGTTAAGAACAAATATAAATTACAACAAAGTTTGAGAGCTATATTTAAATTATTTAATATAATTGGCAAAGAAAATTGTTTCAAATAAGTTGCAGTCAAAAGGAACTGTCTTTGCGACACACACCCACAATTCCGTGGAGATAATCTAGAATCTAGAAAAAGGGTAGATACCGTAGGGACACATTTGCTGAAGTAAATTATCAACGTGAGTCCACAAAGCAGTCCTCGAGAAGATAAGTCGAGATACCCTAAGTGTTTATTTAATTTCAGTGTTTTATTTTAATTTATTAGGTTGACTCATAAATGATGTCGCTTCATGTTTTATCTTCGCGTAAGTAATCGAAAAAATGCAGTAATAATACTGCGTATCTTTACATATATTTGTCTATTTGAAATTACTTTTATGTAGCAACATTATTATTTTGTAGTGATTTAATATATTCATAACCTTGCTAAAATATTCTGAAAAAGACGTTTAAAAGGGGTATGTACCTTATATATGTATTCTATGGCTATTATTTATAACAATTTTATTACGTGCAAAGTATGAAGTTAAGAATAAAACGTAACAAAGGTTGTGACCTGGAATAATTATCCGCATAAAATTAATTTGGCTTTCTTTGCGCAAAACACGTAGTCATTTCCTTAATATAGGCAATTAATTAATTAAAACTGCATGAATATGTGCATACATTTAGCTTACATCTTTTTTTCTGCATATCTCTTATAATGAACATTAATTATTTTTTACAATTATTACAAGCTTTACTTGGTGAAAATTGTGTAATTTGGTTGCAACGTAAGTACTTGATTTCATTCCTATTCTTTAGTTCAACGTATCATAGTGCAAAGAGATATTGGCTGGGTGTTCATTACTGTTCATTGCCATGCGTTGCATAATCGGAACAGGTTGAAACAGATACCTGCAGAAAGTTGATCTAATATTTGAATGGTAAAGGTGCTGCTAACTGTTACCGATAATACATGAATGACTTATATTGGCAATTATTAGGTTTATCGATAATACCTTTGAAATATTGATTATGCAAACAGAAGTAAATGGAATGCGAGCGTAACAGGTGATTTACTTTTATCGTCACGGTAACTATCTGGTTTTCTTTAAACGGGTACGAGAATCGAATTAGTAATTCTAATCACAGGTGTCGAAGCAATAAATTACAGTAATGTGCATGATTGTAAAATATGAGAAAGTGACTGATTATTAAAAATTAAAAATGGAATTGCAAGATTCATGGAATAAACTATGTTAATAGAACGAAATGAATTTACAATTACTGTTAACGTGTAAACAGTATAAAATTGAATTCAGAAAACACTGTATAATCATGAAAACTAGAAATATCGGTATACAATATCTTTAATGTCCTATATGGAATCTTCCGCGAAGAACCACTTTACATTCAAGTTTGTGTCATCCTTTGAAAGTACATGCAACGATACAGCTACTTCAGCGAATCGAATTTCTCCGGTATCGGTTAGGCATCTACGGTACGCAATAAATATCATACGATCAATGCAGTCGTAATGTTTTTCACGGTACAGCGATAACAAAGTATCCATTCAAGTAGTATCTCCGTCTGGATCCGGACCCCCAGCGCCAACAGTGAACGCAAGTATAATTAATTCATCAGTTAACAGAGGTTCGTTAGCAATTAGCAGTGTTGCGCGGCTAGGGACTGTTTCTTCCCCCGCGCCGCGGGGAGAGAAAGCGACACACCATCGTGGAACGCTGTGGAACATATGCATTTTTTTTTGGTCTTGACATAGACTTCCAAAAAAGTCAGTGATTATCTGCAGTAGTATCTTAATTACCACGTTTTTTTTCGGTTCTGAGTTGTGACCTACATCGGATCAGGACACTATTTTTCTGTGACTTCGTCGCCCGCGCAGCAAAAATTGACACTGAACGTGTTAATCAGTATTCGATGAAGCTAGTCTCGAAATTTCGAGAATACCGATCCGACTAAAACAATTTTCAATCCAATCCGTGTAACGACTAGAAATTTGCGGGTTCTCGAACACACCTCTAGTATCTATCCGGTCTTCTTACAATACATACATATAGTCCGATGGGTCTTTTACCCGCCCGTGTCCACGCTCGCGAGGAGGCGCAGAAACCTGCTTAACATGCTCTCGCGTCTCTAAATATATTTAGTCGCGTTATAACTTGTCGAAGAGCAATACCACGCATTTAATCCGGGAATGAGACAGTCGGTGAACTTGCATCGCATCTTCGTATAAGGCGATCATAAAATCTAAAGGTATCTCTGTCGCTTCGATAAAATTAGATATTCCCCGTATATCATCGATCATGCGAGTTATCGGCGCGGAGATGTTTGCAAGAGAACGAGTAAACAAAAATTTGTTCAAATTGCAATTGGTAAGAATTGTACAAAATTAAAAAAATGATGTTTCGTCAACTTGTTTATCCGAACCTGTAACGATAATTTAAACAATTAAATTGCAATAAAAAATAGATAACATGTAAGTAATTTGATAAAATTCTGAAAACTATGAAAACGAAAAAAAAAAATGAAATACGAATGGCATGCGAGGAGGACTGTAATACTTCAGGTAATATTATTATGTTATTAATTCGGCAATAATTCTTTCAATTCCTGCATATGATCGTTATATTATCATTATTTATACCTGTATCTTCGTAATGGCCAATTCCGCTCAGGTATCGAACAAGAACCTCTAAATAATAAACGTCCGGGTATATCCATTCTCGTTCTCTGTCGCTACCTGGTCACGATTTATGTTGAAGTTTAAAAGAAGATTCTCAACTTTAATATCACACTTCGACTTCGCCAATATCTTCGCGACCAAAAAGCTACCTGAAAAAAACCTCCTATATCATCTCAGCAAGATTAATTATACGCATTAACACGAGCGTGAAATCTGGAATCTCATTTATCGACGACGTACGAAAATCTATTTTGAAACGTGATTTGTGTTTCCGCCCCCTTTTTGCACACGTTTATGCTGAACCATAAAAGCTTCGTTTATTTAACCCTCACATACGCCCCTTAGAAATAGTTGCATAGAGAAGGTCCTAGCTTTTACACTTTAATTCAACTAATTATGCTTTAATTTTGAGCTTGACATCATTAAAATTTTCAAGAGCTCTGATCGTTTCTATAATCATTTCTAAATGTGAATAGGTTTACTTGAAAAGAGTTTGAAAGAAATTATATTAATGAAAAGTGAGAAAAAACGATATTTATTTAAAAGAGAATATAACAAGCGTAGTTAATAATTAATATAATAATATAAGTCTGTACTGTATATAAGTATACAATAAGTCTGTTGTATGACGTGTAAATACATAACTGCGACGTGTGATGGAAATACCAATGAATTAATCACAAAGAGAGTCATTGACGTCGATAACTGATCGCGTCGTTTACCGCACTTTCGTTTCTCGAACTTATGACCCTTTGTTCTTTGAAAGCTTTTGACGCCGCGTGGCACAGTTGTGTTCCGGGGTTCACTTATCTGCGTTCTGTTTCCAGTGTGCCGTGTGAATCGTTCATGTTGAAAAGCAACCCCTCGAGAAATCACTTTCTACAGCGAGAACAGTTCACTGAAAAGCAAGAATTTTTTTATACATAAATGTGTCGCGAGTATTGTGGCACATAAATAAGGAACTCTATTACTTTTTCCATTGTTATATTAAAGCTTTAAGGGGGTAGACAATTTTCTGGGACTACAAGGAGGGTGTGGGTTTGCAAAGATGGGGTTTTTCGCATGGGGTAGGCCGCAATCGCACTCAAAAGTCCTATTTTTTTTTACGTTTACGAAGAGTAATTTGCATATTCGGCAGCATGTAACTGTCACAGCTTTTATGAAAATAGCTACACGAGCAGCTTTATGCTGCCGAATACTGCAAATTACGCTTCGTTAATAATTGTACAAAACGTACATAAATTGATCTTGTGTTTACTCATTCTCTAGCAAACTAGTCGGTTTAACATCTTTAAAAAAATTCAAGTGTTTTGGACCAATTTTTAGAAAGTTATGCGACTTTTAAGAGTTTCCACTTAATATTATCCCCGACTGTATTGTAATTTAGTTTTCATGGATTCTATCAGCTTGATAGAAGATATCTGGAGGTTCTTTGAAATATTACTATAAACTACATTAAACGAGATGTAATTAACCACGTGGGAGCAGGAACGTGATTCATTTAGGCTATAAACTAATAATCTATCGCGCTGCTAATGAAAACGACGGAACCACAAAACGACGTGAGATGGGAGGACGCGGACGGGGACGTAACTCGGCGTACTACTGTGTGTACATATGTGCTTTTCTATGCAGCGAGATTTACGCGTGTCTGCTATCGTGTCGATGAACCGTTACAATAATTATGCAATATGTAAATCTTGTCGGCGAGCATCGCGAGCCACGCATCTATGAAACCATGAATTACGGAATCATTAAAAGAACGAACGAAGGATAGGAAAGGAGTCGTCTTTGGTTGGCGATGGCGGTGGTTACACGTTTGGCAACGTAAGCTAATGAATTTCGTCTGCGCCATTACATCCCGTGCTAGTTGCAATTACAGCGCAATTAAACTACGACCCTCTCGTTAACAATGCAGCCATTGTGTTAATAATTACGCCGTGGAATGCGTTTCGTGATCGGTTCTACGTAACAGAAATACTTCGACGATCGAATACTAATCGCGACGTTCCATCGAGCACGCGGCGGAATTGGCCGCTTGGCTAATTTGCTGGGGCACACCTGTAACTGGATCCACGTAAGGACGTGGATAGGCAATTCGCTGCAAAGAACGGGATCGAGAATTCTCTGTATACGATCTTTCCGTTTCTCTTGTTCCTCTTTCACGTAATTTTTGCATGGCGTGATGCCCAACCAATCGTATTTACAGTCCTCGACAAAATAATAAGACACCTAGCATATTTTTAAATTTCTTTTATTTAAAGGTAGAAAATGTACACTCCGTTTGTATATTACATACTGTTTCCAAAGTAAACATGTAAAATCTTAGGATTGTATCGCGCGTACCACAGCAAAATTAGAGAAAGATATGTGAACACGGACTGACCGATTGCTTCGACAAAACTATAAGACACTAACAGAAAAATGTTTGATTAAGCAAATAAAACTACAAAATTACTACTTCGTGATACCTCCTTTGAATTGAATTACGTCTAGTAATCGTTATCGGATAGTTTTGTATAACTTTTTGATTCGTTCTTGTTCTAAATGTGTCCAATTGTGATTTATACTTTCTTTTAGTTCATTTACGTTATTATATTGTCTCTCATTCGCGTAGAATCATCTTGACAAATGTCACCACACATTTTCTATAATATTTAAATCGGGAGAACGAGCGGGCCATTCTAATATTTTGAATAATGGTACAGCAATTTTGAGTGCAGCCTCTTTGTCAGAGTCGCCGTTCGAGTGCTAAGGGTTAGATTTTCTCCTGCTGTATGATTTCCACCCGAAATTCTATGAAGAACACTGTTCAAGATATTGAGGTATACACCTTGAGCTTGTCCCCTCGAGGATCACATTCTTGAAGTTTACTTGACGTCGCGGTGTCACGTGACAAGTGAATTAAAATGTCAAAAGTATACGTATAATATGTCTGTTGAAGTGACCGGTGCGCGATGACCAACAGGGAAATAGACAACGATTGGCGATTTCCGGGTGACAGATCGGAATCGAGGCCACGAAGAGAGTGCCTCTCTCGTTAGTCGAGGAGAAATTTCGAAGTAGTGATTGTCGAGCAGAGGGCAGACGACGAAGCGAAGCGAGAAAAAGAGATTAAATGAGAAACAGAAACGTAACGTAGTCGAGTTCCTATCGTAAATCACCGACGAAAATACAATAATGCAAGAGAAGAGGCACTCTCTCGCGCCATAAACCAAATCGCATCACTTGACCCGGCTTGACCTCTTCGGGGGGCTTTTGTGCGACACATTTTCTTCGTTTTACACGTGCTTTTTTTTCGTTCGTTTCTTTTTTTCACTCGGCGTTCTCGAGGAGGAGGCACCGGTTCGGTTCTTTAAACGGGCCTCCTCTTCGGGAATTCCTCAAGGTTCCTGATCCACAAGACAACGGGTTAGACGCGAGGAGGAGATCCTGTCACCTCGCCATAGGGTGGCCTTGCCGTGGCCGCACAAAATAATCATATAACGTGCCTGACCGCATAGCTGCATACCATAATGCTCCGTCCCAAGATTGGCGACGTTCTTTCCTTCCCCGAACCATTGTCCCGATCGACACACTCGAAAATCGACAATCCTTTTTCCCGACGGTCCTTTTTGTCCACATTTATGACGCTTCAGAATGGATACCGTTCAACGGCCTGTGACACCTCTTTTTACCTTTTATCGATGACATTATTAACGTCGTTTTGCCACTCGATAAGACCGAATCCACCGTGTTTGTTTTACTTAAAGAAAGAAGGTGTGCCACAGTTGTCTTATTATCACAATCTTTATAGTATCTGTAGCTTTAGATGTACATACATGTGAATAGCTCGACCAAAGGCGACCCACATGATGCAACACTATTTATTAGACAAATTAACCCCTTGCCCTACAATATCGAGTCAGTATGAAGATGAAGTACTCGCGATCAAGATTCTGAACAAAGTCCAATAAATATGTATGTTATTAATTTTCTTTGAACCAATCAAATTTTATTTTGTTGTAGTCGATATGTATGTACCGAGTGACTCACTTAAGTGTGATCTCCAGAATATCTTTTTTAATTTTGACAAAGTAAACAATTTTTTGTATGTTTGATTTATTGATTTATGTGTATGAACTTAAATGTTCAGTTCCACGCAGGGGGTGTATTTTTAAAATGTTGTTGTTTCTCGTAGTTTTCGAGGTCATCGAGGTGTTTTTTTTTAATGACTACATATATTTTCGTGTTGCATCGGATCGAAGGAATAGGGTGTCCCGAAAATTTCGAGAATATATGACATATGACACTGTTGAAAAGAATTCGCGATGAATAACATTCTTTCAATGTAAAGAAATTTATATAATAATTCAATGTTTATATTATATTAAATGTATAATATATATATTTATAAATATATAAAGAACAAATTATATATTTCGAGAATTCCTATTATTTCGAGAATCCCTACTTTTTCGGGAAACTCGAAATTTTTGGATACTCATCCCGATCCGAAAAAATTTTGTGTTCCCGACCCGTCCCGATATTTCGGGTTTGATTATCAAGTTAGGGCCGTTAGGGTACAAAAGTTTCGTTAAGATTTTTGTTCACTAGATCACCATGTATTTTTCAGCAACAGTTTATACAGAAAACTCAAAGCTTCTATGTATTTAGAATTGACAGGTGAATATTTTTCGCTATCGCCAAGGGATACAAAATGGTTCCGTCATAGTTTTCGATTTCTGCATAGCTGCATAATATCATATAAACCGTCTTCTCGCATTTCCATCCTGTGACACAGTATCTGTCTGTTTGTGGAATGGTCGTTGTCAGCAAACTGTAGAGTGAAAAAAGTTATAAATTATGATGAAGATGAATATTTTTCGTGGAACGTCTTTTCTTTTACCTGTCTACCTCAACGACACGATACGAAAATTATTTATCGAATTCCGTTTGCATATTTATCGCTAGTATTTCCGAATAATTATAGTAGTAAACAACACAATTTTTTAAATAATTTTATGAATTTTATACGAATGTCGCGTCCCTATCCAGAACAGATTAGTAAAAGTACAATGTAGAAAATATTTTTGCAAACTTTTTAAAGATGATTCTTTACCAATGTTCATTCTGTAACAGAAAAATGGTTACTATTTACATATACAATATAAAAAAATAATTTATTACGTGTACGTATACGTAATCCACGTTTTAACAAGTGTAATTGTAACTGTACGACAAGTATAAGTGAAAATATACACTTTTTTTAATCCTCAACAATTCCAAAAATCTAGTTGCGTCAAAAGCAGCGAATTTGAGAATTCCTGTTAGCAATTTATCAACAATTTTGAAAAATTAAAAAGAAATCATGCAGAAGAACTTCTTACATACCAGGTTCTTAAAAACTTTGCATTATAAATATTTGGGCCGCAAAACATCGCACACAAATACGTTTGATGCAGAGTCGACAGATGAGAGTAGAGAGCACGAATTAGGGGGAAAAGTTATCCTCTCTTTGCCGATACCGGACACGTGCACGGCAGAGACGAAATGCGTCACGTGACGGCCGCGGCGGTTGCGTGGGGAATAGCGTCGTAGAAGGGGAAGCTACAGTAGGGGCACAAGTCTCAAGTCTCAATCTGGAGACTCTGGTGTTGGATAGCTCAACAAGAAAGATAAAGATCACTAAGCTAGAATACGCGTCTTAATCTTCCTCCGGTATCCTATAGTTTATTTTCAGAAAATGGTGCTTCGAATAAGTAAATGTTGTTAAAGTCGACAAGCACTATCTGAATAAAAAGGAATAATAAATCTTCCCATTTCAAAACGAGAAACTGAGAAAAGTGCTGTGTATGTCCACTCGATAATTTATTTCATTAAAAACTATAAACTTGATATCTCTTGCGTTCTACGTTCTCATCTTGTATACGTGTCCCCGACAAATGAAAGAGTTAATTAAATGGTCCGACCGGTAATTTGTAAGCAAAATCACACCACACGTGTTCTTTTAAAACCAAGTAATTTATGACTAATTCCACGGAAAAACGTGCGCAAACACCTGTTTAGATCTACAGATAGGCACGTCGGAACATCTTGAAACTTTCTGAATTAATAAACAACACGATGAAAAAAAAACCCGAACGAGACAAAGAAACCTGTAGAGCTATACAGTATACGTAACTGTGAGATAGCATCTCGGATGGAACGTTGTTCGGTGGTCGAGATCGTACACAAACGATGCAGCTTGTTACTAATAACAGATTGTAAATCCATTGAGGATATCCTACCGGTTGGTTTTGGTCGCCGCGGCAACGCACCAGCCATGAAATGTAAATGAGCTTGGACACCTCGTTCAAACAGGCAGTTACCACACTCGGTTACGTGTCGTCGTAGAATTTTCTTCTGACAGGCCGACCGGGGACCATTAAAGGCAGACAACGCATATTTCTAGGGACGCGCGCTTTGCGGCGCGTTTTCATGGCACTACTGGGAAATCGCGAGAAGGCAGGGAAGGAAATGAGAACTGCCCTCGCTCGCGGCGAAATGCTTGGCCGCGGGGCAACGAACGACAAACTGTTCTACGCCGAGCGCGTAGATCGATCCGTCGTCGTTTCGATCGATCCTGAATAAGTGGCGCGCGTCCTCCTCAGTCCTCCTCCTCGTCCTTTCTGGTCTTCGTTGCGAGCTGCGTGCTGCGTTGCTTTGCCGAGTTGTCACGAGTGATTCATTCGCCTTCTTTAACGAACGTAAAATCGAGTGCCCGCACGCGCACATGGCCCGAGTGATTGCGTCGAGTAATTAGCACTTGAGAAACCATGTGTTTATGTGTCCGACGGTTATAAGTTTGATGAGGTGATGACGAGGACGCTGTAAACGTGATTTAGAACTCAACCGCAAGAGGTCGGACGTAAATTATAACGGGTTCTACCAAAAATTACTCGGTTTATTCAATTAATTAATTAACTCTTTGCACTCGGTTGTCCCCTCTGACTGAGACACCACTAAAAATTGCTGGACCTTCATTCAAAATATTGTTTACGGTTTATAAAAAGTTTTAGAAATGCTGGAGCATCAAATTCAACAGAACTTGCTACGATTTTTATTTATTTTCGACATGAAAATGTTATTACCAATGAAAATAGGATCTTGTTTGGTACCAATTTCTGAAAATTTGTCTACAAAAATATGGAAAATTGCATAAACATCCGCAGTCTACTAATCAATTACTAAACATTTAGGTATTATATGAGGTGTTATACCGATTTCATATTCATTTTCAAAAATCGTAGGGAATGGAAACAATCTAGATCGGAAGAAATGTTTAATTTTCCAGTTAAAATAACTCGCGAGTGGAAAGGGTTAATTATACATATATATTCATATGTGTATGTACCGTGGAGCATAACTATTGTACCACTAAAATTTTGAAGAGTTTTCAACATTGATGTCAAATGTTATTTATTGGGTATGTTATGAAAATGTTATTTATTTTTTTTAAATATAACGATAAAACTGACTGATTTATAACTAAATCTGACCGATTTTAAAATCTTAAAATGAAGAATTTTAAGAATGTGTAGGATGTGTCCTTTCTTACGTGTTAATTAAAAAATATTTCTTCGCTAATTTATTCAAAATTTCTTCGCTAATTGGGTTCCAGGATTCAATAACAGTTTCTTCCAGTTTCGAAACGTTTGAGGACTGCCGGTTATATTTGCATAAATACGTCATAACAATCCCTCACGTTTCCACAAGATTTTGATTCGGATATTGATATTGATTCGCAATAAAATATTTACTCCTCACTAAATTCAATTGTCACACAAACTAACTGTGTTTTATTAAAATTCTCTAATAATATAGTATCAATTTAGTATTGAATATGAATCATTATTTTCAGCAAGTTATTTAAAATAAAAATGATAAAATATTTCGAGATGCAGTCCAAATATTTTCAACATTCTCCAAATAAAATACTATTTCAAAAACTTGTTACATCAAATAAAATATTTTATTTTTAAAATTAATATTTGAAATACTATTTTACCCAGCTCTGCATCTCTGTTCGAAGAAAAGTGATTAAGATATGTTGATTCAAGTAGGATCGATAATCAATACCTGTGACGGAGAGCAAAAGAGCAAAAAAATCATTATAGGAAAGGGAAACAAGATTTTTACGACAACGTTGATCGTGAGTCGAGATAATTGGACAGGAAATCTTTATCGTTGCGTGTAAATCAGCGCGTGAAAGGTGCGTTTCTCTCTCAACTGTTCGATATTTTACAACTCATTAGTTCAGATCGAAGTTGTACGGTGCACAAGTGCACCTCTAACATTCTAGACTCGCTGAAGATGCGAGTCGGGTAATTCGAAGCGGATACGTCGGCGGATGCATCAGCGGAAACACGCGTCGACTTTCTAACTACGCACCGTAGGAAACGCGTGGTGGTAAATCTTTCGTGAATACCAAAGATTGATAAGAAGTTATTCCGACGGATTGTACTTCCTTTCATCGTTTACAGTCACATCATACTTTCTAATATCTAGACTGCGGATTTTATGCATTTATTACACAAGTTTCCAATTTAAAATACAGTATAGCTGTTAAAAGAATCTAGAAACACATCATTGCGAAGAAACACAAAATATTTTTCGTAAATATACGAAAACCACGTGTTGGTGTAGATGTGAATAATAGTTTGCGACGCTCGTACGCCAAAACTATTGATTTTACCAAAAAAAATTGTAATTGCATAAATTGTAGGAAATTTTCTCTAGTTTAATTTTGTATATAAATGTTTTTATCGTAAAATGAGTCGGAAAGGAGATATTGTCAAAAAAACTGCTATTAGGCGCCATTTTTCCAATATGGCGGAGCGAGCGGCAAAGATACGACGGTGGCAAAGTTGAAATTCGGAAAGAACACATCGAAATCTATAAAATTACACATTTTCAAAACTCCCGGGAAACTTTCCAGGTAAAACTACCAAATGACTGCGCGATATAAACAAGTGAGCTATTATAGTGGTATACCGTTCAGAAGGTTGACATCGACAAAAGCCATTAGAGTGGCAAGACCGTGGCTAAGAGGTTAGAAAACAAGAATAAGAAAGAATTCTTTACAAATTCATTCGCGACTGAGATACGATCAATTGTCTGAATGGTCAAATGAAAGATTCGGAATTTCTTATCATATATCATATGTGTCGGTAGAAAGGACGTTCCGTATAGATGCGCCTGGTCTCTGCGCAAGGGGTTAAACATTCTTCGCGCAGTATTCGAAACTGTGTGCATCGACGTCACTGATTCATAACCGTATCTGAGGTGGACGATGTACGAACACACAATGCCGATTATACAATGCCATGGGACTGGAGGCTGGGGACATCGGCGCGTCGCGACGAGGAAGCGGCTGGAAAGAGGGATGAAACGATACGCGCCATGGATAAACGGAATAGAGATATTTATTAGTGTAGCCAGTGTCGCCTCTATGAAGCCAATTTACATCTCGAGTCACGTGCATAAAGATAACTTGTCGCGGGAGCCGTAGATATACGCGGACGTATAGATCGCAAGGGGTCTCCGTTATACGCGAAACGCCATTAGTACGGTGTGCCCCGCGGAGGGGAGACAGACATTGATTTGTGTTTTGATGCGAGCTACCAGACTGCGAACCTTCGCGTGGAATTAGCGAAACGTATCTATTTATCCTGCTAATTCTCACGGCGTGATACCCGCCGCGAATTATTATTAGGAAAACTCACCGCGAATAAATACCGTTCCGCGTGCTTTCTATAGCGCGAACTACCTACTCGGTTATCCTGATGCAGCTTGTGGACACTTCTTTGCACCCTTGTAGCGTCATAAATCGACTCCGGATCTTTATGCGAAATGAAAAGTTTCTGCATCAAGTGCATCAAGACACAGGAGCTAAATATACAAATATTGTTCACTAATAATTAGACTGCGGATTTTATGCATTTATAACGAAAATGGACACGTGCAGTTTAAAGCAGTGGACTAATTACGAAGATTTAAGGACATCAGTTTATTCATTTCAGCTTAATAAGACAATTAAAAGAAGAATGTTTCGCTCCTGTGTCTAGCAATCAATGCAAACATTTTTTATTTTCCATAAAGATCTTGGAGCACTGCGTCCTATGCATATCCTATTGGGATCTGACATTTTGAGTGGTCTACTGCCGAAAAGTAGAAATACACTAAGCTTGGCATATAAACTTACAGTGTTAAGTAAAAATAATGTTATGGAAGCAGCAATTTCTCCACCGCGTATTAAAACAAAATTTTGATTACCGTGCAGCGAAAGATTGTGTGATAGCAGAGCAAGTAAAAATTTGTCAACATTAGTCAACATTACAAATGCATTCGGTAAAGTGAAGGAGAAGTGGATAGATTAAAAGTATGGAAAATTGCTTTGGATATAAAGAAAATTGCATCTAACACGAAAGTGTGCTCACGATAATTCAAGAAATCTGATTAATCAAATTGACACGCGGAACGGATGAGGATTAATAAAAAAACTATGTGTATGATACAGCAAATTCTGCAATCATAATTCTGTACATAAACGTGACTAATACAAACGTTTTCGCTGTATTAGTAGTTATCATCCACTTATATTCAGGGTTCTCTTCCGCCTCCTCGCACCTCCTCGCCCCACGTGAAAATCTCAGCTCATTAGGTTAGGCGAGCCATACCGCACTACAGTCTAAGAAAGTAATTGATAATAGTGGGGGACATTTCAATGTTTGGTATCAAAAATTACAGATGGAATCTTGACAAAAGTCGGACAGATTTCTTTCCTAGAACTAATAAATGCAGCGGTCACTGATGGTCCCGGTCAGGCCGACGACACTGCCTTCCGTCGAGCGTTTCAGCGGCCGTATCGCTCGAGTAACTTTCATTTCGCAGCGATTCTAACGGAGTTTCTCGTGTCACTCGGACTAGTTGCAGACCGCACGATAGCCGCTGCCATCGCAGAGAGAGAGAGAGAGGGAGATGAAAGAAGAAACGGGGAGTGAGAGAGAGAGAGAGAGAGAGAGAGAGAGAGCGTGTGCGCTGATTTTTTTGCGAGAGTGCACTTGGTACCACGGACGCTCGCGCGTCTACTAGTGGAGGTAAACTAGTTGTTCCCAACGACACTACGGCATTCCACCAGCCGTGGCATTAAAATCCCCCGATATTCACGTTGTCGTCCCGGCCATAATTTTCGCCCCGCTGACAAGAGCATCGATGCGCGATATCGTTTCGATGTGTTACGATCGACACTTATCCACACTTACAGAGTATAGCCCGTTTCAAAGACCGGAAGCACGTTTCACCGCATCGGTGACTTTTTTGGCTCGAGCTCTCTCTCCTTCGCCCCTTATGCTAAACAACATTTGAACATTCTTCATAAATTCATACATTTATACGAAGAATTCTGGTACTGTATAATGTTTTGGTGCGTTAGGAGTTAGGGTGCATCTGTACTGCATGCCATTTTCGATTACATGCTATACATGTACATGCAGAATCAGGTTTTGGTCAAAGGAGGGCAAAATATTTGGCGAAATAAATATTTTACTATAAATACCACATTTAATATTTTCGATTTTATTCGGTGTGAAAAAATAGTATTTTTAATAGGATATACATGTACAATTTAAAAAATAGTATGTATAATTTCAGACGTAAAAAATATTTTTATTTTGACTTATATTCATATTCTAAAAATCTAAATCATAAAATAAAATATTTCATTTATTTATTTATTTTATTTTATCTATTATATTATCAGTTTCTAAAAGGTGTTCCCTTAATTTTTGTCCCCGACTGTACATACACTGTTATCCGTAAGTGTTTAAACACATTTCCTCTCACTAAAAAGCAGGAAACATTCAGATATCCTAATTAAACGTTACCAATAAAAACGTATGCATGGTTTCCGTTTCATATTAGTATCCAATAATTAATATTTACATCATCTGCAAATATTATCTAATATAGTAGAAGCTGCTCGATAATTATTATCCGTTAGGCTAGAAGCACGTCTCGGTAATACGTATTACATACTCACATAGGCGCGCATGTACTCTACTATGTCGCTTAATGTGGTCTCACCACCTCCTACGTACGTGGTTACATCAAGAAGGCAAACATAGTAGATGAGCGGTGAAGCGAGGACACATACATGTATGATTGGCTGCTCTACAATCACTCGTTGCCTCGAAAAGTAGAGAAATTAACGTTCGACATAAACATATTATATTTAATCAGAGCAGAATATTTTTAACTGGATGCGGGGTGAATATTACATTATATTATTACTCGAATTGGAACGCACATTGTTCTCACCAATATTACGCTTCGCGAAAACGGATTTGTCAGCGACAATTAATGTGAAATAATCTTTGAATGCATGTAAGGAATTATGATATTTTTGGAGGTACAAAGTGGAGATACCTAGTGTAGATTAATTGTTATGCAAGGTGTGTCGCAGAATTGTTTCTGCAAGTTGTTCACCTTAAAGTTTAAAGGAAACGGTCGGGGGTGTAAATAAAATTGAATGAACATGTCACATAACTATGTAAATCCAATTAGGGGGCGTGGCGTGGCGGGTTCAAAATTTCATAATTGAAAAACAAGCTCCACCCTAGTTTTTATACACAATGTGACTACATTTATATTATTTATGTTTGCGTTAGAAAAGGGAGTACACAATCTGTAGATGTTTTTATTACGGATTGCGATCGGAGATCAGGGTACAGCGTCTGTGAAACGCAACGCAACGCAACTCTTTCTCTCCAAGAATCGTGGCATTTGATTCGATCGTTAAGCTACCGGATACTCGTAGCTCGGATTCTTTAGTTGCCACTCGTCTTCTTGTATTTACGTCGGTTTCTAAGGATGTGGATGTTGCTTTACGAGTGGTCAGGTCAGTCGGGTAGTAACTTGTTCGAGAGCGCACTTGCAGTTTCACGCCTACCTTCTTATGCTCATTTAAAGGTATCCGATACTTTCTTACACCAGCCTAAGAAGTTACTCGATTTTCCTATTAAAATATAAATCTTCATTAGTAGGTGCCTACAGAGTCACTTTTTCGTTGGTTCTTTATAAATCGTACGACTGCAACCCCGTGTTACAACCAACGAGCATGAAATTCCGAATGAAAAGTTATGAAAACTCGCAACGCCTTAACGATAATTGCCGTGATCAATATTCTGTACGTATTACTAGGAATTTTAATTCATGCCGTAATTTATTCTTTCCAAGCCCGTCACGGTCAGAATGCTCCACCGTTGCCTCATTGTAACACGCTCCGTAAATAGAAAGCAAGCACGTGCAGGACAATTACATGTACAGGTACAACCGGCGAATATATTTCCGGCGAATTCTGTTGATTGCAGGCAATTTTCTAGATCGATTTTAACCATTTCCTCACGGAGCTATTTTAACTCGCAAAATTAAACATTTCTTCCGACCTAGAATAGTTCTATCCTCAAAAGTAAACTACAGACATATATTTTATTTATCCTATTAAGCTGAAACTAATACATCGATGTCCTTAAATATTTTTAACGCGTCCACTGTTTTAAATTGTGCGTGCCCATTTTTGTCATAAATGTATAAAGAATCCACAGTCTAGTTATTAGTTTTTAAATGGTGTTCTCACTTAACTTCGTCCCCGACTGTGCGAATTTCAAAAACTACAGATTGTTATCTTTTTTATTCTGCTAGAAAAGAAATCCGTAACACGATCGTTTCTTCGGCTTCCTAAACCGAAGCATCTCTTTAAATTGCTCGGACGACGGCATGAAGATGTTAAATAAATTGTATCAGCAGTAATCTGTTGAACTGTTTCATTCGAACATAAAACAGGTTTAACCATCGTAAATGTCAGGGACATATTTTGAGACCGATTTACACGTCGGAAGCACGAACATATTTATGCGTGCAGACGTTCTACTTTCGAGTTGTTCGCTTCCGACGTTGAAAATTGCGAGACAAAATAGGCTTAGGCTAATTTCAGTAATTTATGCAACATCTATTTAGTCCTTTCTAGCGTGAAATACTTGACGGAGAAAAATACTTGTTGAATATTTATCATGCCCGTCGTATAGTTTAGACTCGCAGATACAAATCATACTTAAAAAAAAGAGAAGCACGCGAGCGCAAGTTCTTATAAACTCGTTACGCTGCATCAGGGCCAGAAGCAAAATCCAAAGAAACGTTAACGTCGCTGTACATGATACGATTACGGTTTCCTGCAACAGGACATTATCTGCTAATGGAACACTCGTCCTCAACCAAAAAACTCGTGGATCGTTATACAGCATCAGTATCGCCAAATCAAAGACCTAGTATGTATCAATAAAAAATTTCATCTATGATTCTTTTTATCCTTTTATTGAACTTTGAATGAAACATGTATTTACTGTGTCAACTTTGTTCCTCATTCTTGTGCTACGAAACAGCTAAAATAAATTGGACCTCTGATTTCCATCTCAATTCTATAAGGCAGGCATGTCAAACTCTTTTACCACCATCGGCCTCATTATGTATTATAAATTAATTCGAGGGCCGCAATAGAAAAAAGCAGACTCGAAATAAAAAGGAAGCACATTTTTTTTTATTAACATTGCTGTTACACATACAAAATAACATACGTACGAAAGTTGTTCTTTTTTCTTCAAGATTACTTTATTTGAATAAAACTATCTTATTTTTGTTTCCAAGAAACTTGATGATATAATATTTTTTTTCAGTAATCATATTTTGAAAATTTGGTTGAATTTGTTGAATTGTAATATTATTTTTGAAATTGATTGTACACGCTGGTCTGTTCATTTTGACCTTGTTTGAGAAGCAATGCCGCCTGCTTCTAATTGCCATTGGTGAATCGTAGTTGGAGCAATAATAATGAAGTTACATCGGAGTATATTTGAGGTTGATTTTGTTTTGCATCGCAATTTTACTCTGCTCCGCTTCCGTCGCGCAAAGGGGTCGATTTGCTGACGATTCTGATCATGTAACTTGGAAATCGGTTTGTTAATGAAGGAATGGCGAATCGAGGCAATTCGATGAGTCGGGTATTAACGCGCTATTAAGATGCATAGGTCCGCTTTGGGCTTCGCTCGCGGGTCTCGGCAGATAGGCACGAAAGAACGGGATGAGTTCGATGGAGGCTGATCAGGTGGACTGATAGCGCGTAACTGCTTGATAAACCGAGTAGAAATGTCGTCGTAGACACGATCAAATAAACTCGCGAATAAATGCAGGAAGGATGGAAACTTGTCGGAGAACGAAAAGAATTGGTAATGCGACGTTGAAGACGGGATGGGAATAGATAAGAAGGACAATTAGAGAGTGTTAAAGGAACGGGACGACATGTGTCAATTAACGACCAACCTTTTTCTTCGTCTTGTAATCCAACCAACGCAACGCTACGGTGACGGAAATGGAAGCACAAGCAATCCTGCATTACACGACACTCTTCACACATGATTTTGTTTTAAACCGCGCCGCGTCTGCTGAAAATGATATATCACCAATTTACATTTTAATTTATTAGATTAGATAAATTATTCGAACATACAGGGTGTCTCGCTTGAAATTCCCAGGGCGAATATCTTGAAAAATACGAATGATATGAAAAAACGTTTTCGGTAGAAATTGTGTATGTTTTTTATTTAACCTTAACATGATCTTGAAAAGGTCTATAAAGGATCTCTGTGAATTTTTCAATTTTGGAACCCATATTTTTGATTGCGTACTGTTATTGCTGGCATTTAGATATTTTTGGAATCCTTTTAGTGCTCTTCATACTATTTATACAACTTCATAGGCCTTCCAAAGGTCATCGCAAAGTCGAATAAATAACAGTATAATGTGTCACCCGCTCCTGCATTATATTATTAATATTTTTCGAGATATTTGCCCTGGAAATTTCAAATGGAACACAATCTTTGCAGTTGAATCAAATTGTACGAATTATTCGACAATAAATGCCTAATTTTAACTCGTATAACATACTGTTGAAATATATTGAAGATTTTGAGGGACACCTCAATTTGTGACAGTGATTTATTAATAAATTAGCAAAACTCTGCCTGTGAGAACTAGAAAATAAGAACAAAGCGTTTATAAAACGAAATGTAAAAAAGAGCAAACCACGGAAAGGTCATATTACCGATGCGAGTAATTATGGAACGAGATTGATGAGCAAACTGAGGTAACAGAAGAACCGTAAGTCCGGAGAAAGAAGTTGGAAACCGCTCTAAAAGGAACAAGGCCTATATCCCAAATAGTTAAAAATAGAATAGAATATCTAGCGGAGAGATGGATCGGAAAAAGAAGAATGAAATGAGAAGAAGGAAGAGGAGGCAAGAGAGAAAGAAGGGAAACGAACTAATAGAAAGCAAGCAAATAAGATAGAATTCCTGTCTACAGAGCTTCACGGTGGCGACGCAGTCCACTGGAGATCCTGAGAGGCACGGAGCGTGTCCGAAACCTATTAAAGATCATCTACCTGGTCCTAAGACAATACGGTCTTTGACGCAGGTGCAACACTCTACGAGTGGGGGTATGTACCATCCAACCGTGGCTTTGCTCGATCGTGAACGACCTCCGATCGTTGTACATCTCGAGAAATCGGTGTCGTGGACCTTTGATCTCCGTAGCTGAAGTTGTTTCTGACTCAGTCCAATTATGCATGTCGGCCGTAATTATGGGTTTAATTAGACAGCCAGATGCATTCGGTGAGAACGTCGAAACTCGTGTTCCGACCCAAGGGCTCTTGATATTTTCGTTTGAATGATTAATTATCTTTGACCTTGACCCTTGATCTTGCACTTTGATCGCGCCGTACCGCCGATAGCCAGGGAACAAACGATCGTGTCGGTTGTGACAATATTTTCCTGTAAATTATTCGCGAAATGCAATTGCAACTTAAAAGAGTGACCTCAGTATTCACTTTTCTACAAACTTCAATACAAAAAGTTAAAGAATAATCTCTTTTTTGTATAAAAAATGAAGGTCACCTCAATGTTTTAAATATTAACATATATTTTTTACTTCATAATATTCTAACTGGTATCAAGACGAATCCACAACGACCTATAATAATATAACATTAAACCTTGTAATAACGCTACAATAGTTTTGGCCACAAAAACCGAGCTACCAGACTACTGCGGAGCGGTTCAATTAGGAGTTAGAGATGTGATGTTTATCTATGACTGTTCCAACCTGAAAATCGTTATTTCTCGAGTTGTGTCACTGTTCTTGCCAGGTGCGAATATGCACATATATATATTCGACTAATATTGAGCATTGAATAATCTTTTTATTATATCCTCTTAGAATTAACGTCAAGAATTTTTTCCTCTTGATCGCGCTCGTTCCTTAACGTAAATCGAATTTACGAACTCCGGAGTGCATAAATCGAAAGTACTGGGAATTAATAACGACATGGCGAACAATTTCCGTGACTTTTATAGCATTCGCACGACATAACCGGTAATAAAATGAATCTTAAAAATTCCTCGGACGTTTAACTCGTATGAAAAGCCTAATTGTTAGGCCATCAACGCGGGAGAATAGATGACGATTTTACGGCAATGATGGAAGGAGTTATCAATTTTATTTTCCCGTAAAGTGACTCCGTCGATGTAAATTTGCATTCCGTGTGCTGCACTTCCGCAAGAGAACCGTGGTTGGCTCGTATAGTGGCACCCGGGGGTATTTCCGGTCCGTGTACACTGTACAGAGTACGTACGCACATCGAAGGTTTTTCATGCGGGCGGACAGATCGCGCCAGAGGGGATTCGAGTCATCCTTTCTCGACCAAGCGGAAAACTGCGGATACACGTGGAAGAGGTGGTTCTGCATGGACCGTAGGATGCGCGTCATTGCTCCTGGCATATCCCCGATCATCTTTATTTCTCCTCTTTTCTTTTGAAATCGTTAGAGGCGTTAGAGCTGATTCTTTATCCTGATCGGTGGAGCTTATTGAAAATTCCTTTACGAAACTCGTATTTTGTATTTTATTGGGATTGTGCAAAATAATAATCGTATTCTACCGCTGTATGCGTCACAAATCAATTTTATTGTTAATGTTATTTATACATGATGTCCCATCTGAAAGAATCCATTTTATTGAATTATTATTCGAATATTAATATCCCCCAATAATATCATATTCCATTGGGCTTGTGGAAAATAATAATCGAATTCTAAATTTTATTTCTAATATTACTTATACAGGGTGGTGTCCCATCTGAAGGAATCCATTTTATTGGATTATTATTCCAATATTAATATTTCAGATTATCTCTGAAATTATTCATGATATCGAAAAATATTTTAAACAAAGGTTATATGGTTTCGAGGCAGTCACGGTTCAGAAGATTGCAACTTTTATCATTTTTCATCTTTTTGTATGAAACTTTCACCATCGCATTCGTCTCGTTTTTCTAATTAAAAATAACTCGAAACACGATATAATTAAGGATGTTCTGGAGGTATATAAAAAGGCAACAAAATTTTTGAAAATTTGACAAGATATAATTCTTACTAAATTAATGCAATTACCAAAGTTTGGGTTCGAATTCCACTGCACCGTTTAAGAAATATAGCAACGTTAAAGTTTGCACATTTTAACACGTCTTCTTATGGAGCATTCATAAAATTCCACTTCAAACCCTATTTAAACCTTGAAAAAACGCAACTAGAAACTCCAGTTTTTTTTATATATGTATAGTAAAAATTACGTAATTAATTATGTTCAAAATGTATTAGGATTCACTAAACAGTTACAGAGCAAAAAAAATTATAAACTGTTTCCAAGATACTCTTCAATGCGAGCAACACAAAAGTAGACTAAAAGATAATTTTACTCGGTCGGGGTAAGCTTTAAAATCTCGGCCCGCAAGCAGGACAAAATTTTCGTTCATAAATCACTGCGCTCCGTACGAGAAACAATGCTCACGCGTTACGCTCTCTCGAGTTGATTCCCCGAGACATCTTCGATGGCACGTCGCGCGAAACACGCAAGAATTCATGACCGTCGAACCGTCAATGTGTACGTAAAACGTGCACGTACGGTCGATGTACACATGCAGGCCACGGAAGATCAATTTCCCTTGAATAAAACATCCTCTCCCGGCCGGATTGGCGTTATCGATGCTGAAGACTTTAACCTGGTCGACGTATGGCTACGCGCAATCGCACTTGCAACTTCGAAACGGATGCAGGAACGAGAACATGTTTGTTCTCTACGTCCTACGCACGCCGGGTAGTCTACGAGCTCGTGGCCAGAGAATATTTGGCCTGGATGGCCGGCGTTAATAACGTGTGATTGGCACCTCGGTTGCAGGAAGCATATCCAAGAAACCTGATCAACACTTTGGAATATCGTTTCCGACAAGATTCTACGAATCTTGAAGACTCTACGGATATAGTAGGGGAGGCCGGGGCTAAAAGTTCCAATGTTCAAGTAACATATAAAAGATTCTTTTGAATAAAGGTTCATTTTTTGGTGAAAAGCGCGTTTTTGTTATGAACTGCTGCCATTTCGTCAATTTATAACTTTTTTCATTTTTTGAGGTTCATAGACAAACTGTGTTTATAAAGAATAAGAATGTGTTCCCTCTTAAGCAGTAGTGATACAGCATTTTCTGTAAAATCATTTTACTACGAAGATGCGTTAAAAAGATTAACAAATCGTGTAACAAACATCCCCTTATGTCTCGTTATGGCGAAAAATTTCTCTGTAACAAACTACTCCAGTTTTCTCCACTTCTTTGTTAAGTTCTAACTTTTATGGTGAATGTATGAAGATGTGTAGGAGAGACATTAGGCTATGCGCCAAGTTCGAATTTTTCTCTGGATCGGTTGGCCGTTATTTTACGTGCAGCCATGTGCAGACAAATGAGTAGTCGGTCACCGGACCGTTTTATTTTCGCCAGTTATATCACAGGTGTTATCTTACGTTGTCTGCGCACCGAGGAGCGGAGGAGGAAGGTAAAGGTATCGGATGTTGCGCAGCATAAGGGCAACGTTAGGCAAGACCGAATTACACGGGAAACGTTGCTCCTTTTGCCGAAGGCTGTCCTCGTACTGCTTTTTTTCGGCTTGTTCCTTCGAGCACGCTGTTTAGATGATTCCGGGTTGCGTACGAACGCCGTATGTTCGTGGATGGGGTAATTTTCGGGAGGATTAAGTTGCCTTTTTGCTCCGCGATGGCTCCGGATCGCGAGAAAATCGTGCGAAAACTAATTAGTAGATTTATGGAAATTTTCAACGATGGAAATTCATTTATTAAAATACGCAGTCTGGTTGTTAAGATTTCATAAGAGTTAACGAGCACTCTCGAGGGCACTCATTCGTGCCACAATTCATTAAGGCTAAACTAATAGCACCGTTAAATTGACTTAATCATAGATTTGGTGTAAACAATACACTCTAGATTATACCTCGTCTTGTATGCTGTAATTTATGTTCTGTGCATATCACATGAATAATAAACCGCATAATAAATATCTTTATCCCTTGTACTATAACATCGAGTAAAATTCATGATGAAACAAAAATTCTATTTTGCTGTTGCCGATATAAATGTTGTTTCCTTGGAAACGGTGATGCTCAAGATCGTTTGAAACAACTGTCTTTCTGCTTCGTTGAAAAGTTATCAACGAAAAACACGGACCGATAAAAGCGCTCGGCCTGTGCTCTGATTGGTCCGTGTTTTTCGGCAAAGGAAGAAGTGTTACTTCAAATGATACTTAGGAGTATAGACTTACAATAAGTATAAACTGTTTCTTCTTCTAAAAGTTTATGAACGTCAAGAATGTTCTAATCACTGTGATCGTAAAATAACTTGTAACGTAAGGAGTCACCCCTTTGCACTCGGAGCTATTTTAACTCGAAAATTAAACATTTCTTCCGACCCAGAATAATTCCATTTGACATCAGTTTTTCATTTTATACGATTCCATCAAAGAAAAAAAACAGAGTTGACGTTCATATAATGCATCCGATACCGTTGAATTTTTGTCTGACAATGAAACATTTGTTAGCATCAACAGTTTCCGAGATTTAATTGGGACTTCCTGATCTACAATACTGTTCCTTACTTCCACGATCTTGTACGAATGGTGTAATGACTTGATACATAAATTATATATAATCTTTAAGAGATGCACAGTTATTTTTAATGCTAAAGGAATAATATTATTTCGGTACAGGTAAGTTCGCGCGTAGATGTCCAGAGCGTATATGTGGCGTTAATTTTCAATTCAGAGGCAGACTCACAAAAGTATGTATATATGTATATATAACATATTTTTGCGTAATAATCGTAATGAATCTCGGCTTTAGAACAAGTCATTGTCACCTCTTGTTCAACTAATATAAACACAACGTTAACCTTTATTCTCGCGTCGGGTGTACATCGCATCGAGCGATACGAAGCGTGTTTCAAGTTCCTTGAAAAGCCTATGCATTATACATCCACAACATCGCATTACGAACAGGTTAATATATTACATTACCCTATCCATTGTCGCGCAGTGCCGGCAACACAACGTGAATGATTAAATTATATGTATATACATACACAAATTCGAAGTGTCGGCGCGGTGTCGCGTGATTGGTCAACAAGGTGTTAATTAGGAGTATTACCGTTTATTTTCGTTCATAAACCGTGTTCGACCAACGAAAACATTTATTAGCGATAATCAATGCACGCGGCGGTGCTGCGAATCGCTTTAACGCGCGGCTATTTCGAATCGTGAGGTCCCGTTAAACACAATGCTACGCTGATAAACCAAGTGTACTGCGAGTACGTGTACGTAATACGTACCGGATAGTATTCGAGTACTTGTACTTTGGTATCGTAGGCACGAGGGGTGCGTTACTTTATAATACATGGAGATACCAACAGGAACAGTTACGTGTAGGGATACTAGGCATACAGTGCTGCACAAAAGTACATACATATAGGACACATGCATTTGTAGATCTTACATATTTGCAACGAAAGCATTGCACATTTTATACATACGGTTACTCGAATTAATATTCAGACGCTCTAAAAACGACAATAACTTTTTAAATACTGTACTATGTAATAATCTAAAAATAAATGTAGTAATCGGTACAGTTACCCGATCAAGTGTTTTATACTTTTGTCCACCACTGTAGGGCAGCTTGAAAGCGTTGTTACTGCTCTTACGATGACCGTGATTCTCGTTATTCTCTCGGTATTCCTCTGAGGCTGTGAGCCGTGTGCCCCGAGTCGTGAGTCGAAAGAGTAGCGCGTAACGTACAGCGCCGTAAGCTGGTGGTGTGCTGTAATTTTCGGAACGATTAAAGCCTTCTTCCCTCTCTCGTTCGGGGTCCTTAACGGCGCGCGTATATTCTAAATAAGGCGCTGAAAAATCACGAACGTACGATAGCATTAACGATCGCGCCGCGCGAGTGCACCGATAAATTGTCAAGCTCGATTCGAAAAATTCTGCAACCCTTATCGACTCCCGATAGGAGACGAGGAGGCTACCGTAGCGAATCGATAAGAGTCGAGGAAGCTGCGAGTAGCTGCTCGAGCGGTTACAATTTCGAAGCCGCTAACGTTGCGGATGAAGGAGCTATTTATGTCTAAACTGTCGCATAAGTTCTCTTTTATGCTTTGTAGAAGCAGTCTGTCTGTTGCTTGAACATGATACGATCCAAATAGAACTATCGATACTGACTTAAATCTGTTCAAAGTCGCCTGATGAGGGGAATTTACTCTAATCGGGGGGAAAGTTGCCATCTCTCATTGATTAATATTTCCTTTCTAAAGTCTTAATCTGGAGACTCTGTATCTGTCGTCCGGTGTTGGAAAGAACGCAGCAAAAGCCGTCTGATTAGAAGAACTGTTTCTGTTTGCAACTTTGAGAGTGGAAAGAGTGTTGTCCTATACTTTCGCGACCAGGCGAGTCCATGGGTAACGTCAATATTCGAACTGCGCTATAAATTAATTTAGATGTGAGATACCTTACAACGTCTTTACCGCTAGCTATCTACGCGGGTATCCTATCAAGCGTATCTTTCGGAGTCAGGTGTGACTTCCTGTTGAATAATTTTCACATCTTTATTTATTCTATTACGTTCGAACGAGAAACACATTGAATCGTTAATTGTACGCAGAGAAATGAGGCAGGGAGCATTACATACTTCTTTGCTCTAATTACAGATATTAGAGAAAGTGAAGCGATAACGATGGAAATTCTATTCTCTGGCTAAGCCTGAGAACTTTGAAAAAGATTCGTATCGTCGTATCAATTACTTGCTATTACTAACTGCTGGTACTAATGAACTGTAATCCCCTAGTAGCATTCCTATTGTATACATATATATATCCGTGCAAGAAATAATTACCTATCATTCTGCTTAGAAACGAGTCGATCCGCGCAACAACTCGCTTCATCCAGACACCACACGGCGAATATAAACATCAAGAATGCCGACAAGTACGAGCGCAAGCTCGAACAAAGCATGAGAATGTCGCGACCTTCCTTAAGTCCAATTGCAAACTGCGAATTACCGGCGTGTTTTAGCGTTACACGCCGCGCCGCGTAGAGTAATATGTTACTTCGCGCGCGCGCGCGGGGGGGATTGATATAAACTCCGGCCGAGGATCATAGAAGCATAGGGCAGACAGTCCTCCTCACCTTGAACGCCGGGGAACAGTATCATCATGGTGAACGCGGCTCAGTCACATCGCATTATTTCGCTTCGAGCACTATATTAAGGCTACGAAATTCCACCGGCAGGCCAGCAAAGTGTGCGCCTACCATATCCACATCCACGGCCACGAGGCCAACGCGAACGCGAACGCCTCGGAGCGCTTAGGAAATCCAGACGTCGTCCTATCGTCTGGAGAAGCAGCCGCGAAATGTTTACGATGGAAAGTGGAGGCGTACACCATGTCGTTATCGTCGTCTGCCAAGAGAACCTTTCTCTCTTCCCCTCTCTCTCTTTCGCTCTCTTTGAACCGTGGTTGTTTTCATGTTTGATCCTCGTCGCTCGCTCGGTCGCTTATCCCTCTCTTTGCCTTCCTCTCGGTGTCTCTCGTTCCGCGGATTTCCTCCGGAGTCCGGAGTTCAGGCTTTGATCTCTTCTGGTTGTTGTTCTTTTTCTCACCTTGAACTCTCGCTTCCTCTACCTTTCTTCATCTGACGTACAGGCGAACGCCGTGCGCGCACACTCTACTCTATTTGGTCGATGTTTCCCCGGTCGCATTTGGATTCGCGTGGCGCGCGTTATTCGCCGAGAGAAATGATCGTATAAGGCCGAGGGGGACTGGCCTTAGATGGTTTGAATGACCGGTGGCAGGCTACACGGGCCCAGTTCCAGGTCCCTCTCCACACCGGTCTCCTTCGGTCTCCTCGGTCAGCTCCTGGGTAGACAAAAACTAGGATGGGCCTAGATGGCTGTTCTTCTCCGGTCTGGAGTCTGGGGAGGATGGACGGGGGAAAAATGCTGCGGCCAGGGAGCAGGAATAGAGGTACGCGCTAGACGCTCTGCTACCTTTGTACGCGCGTGTAAGTGCGTGCGAGGAACGGAAGAGGAGAGAGCACGCGTTGAATTGATCGCGCGAAACGGAGCAACAGAGAAAGCTGCACGGAGATGGAAAGATGGAGGAGAGAACGGCCAACGGAGAGACAGAGCCAACGAATAGTGCCGGGGTAGGTATATTCAGCCTAGCCGGTCGGACAGTGCACTGAACTTGGCAAGAAATCCAAGGTTGCATGGCTTAATGATCTAGTTTCTTCGGCAGCGATATGATTCACCATTATGCATCCACTCATTCGGGCTCCTTTCCGCGACGAGCAGCCCCTCTGTCGAGTTTCAGCTGTTCCTGGACACTGCCTCTCCAGATTTCGATCCTCCGATCTAACCAGGGAATTAAGATGACTGAAATTAACTTTTCCGGATTATCCTGTTTAACCGCGCGTAACCTGTCAGTCCCTTCTTGCAAATAGTTCTTTATAGCTTGGAAAGTGTTTCAATATTAACTATCAGAATATACAGAGCGGACAGGTTATTTGTATGTACAGGTTTTGCACTCTCCACATATTCGCCCTTCTGCAAACCAATTTCATCCACATTAGGAATATTTAAAATTAATTACTTATTTACTTCGCTTAAATTATCTATTTATAAGAATCAATACTCGGTACGCTGCAATAATAACATATGTACTTTCATTTTTGAAATTAATAAATCAGGAAATGGCTACAATGAATACACATATCTACACGCGGTTTTCATACATTACAAAGTTAACGAATTGGTAATTACTTTTAAATAAGTATTTCACGTAGATCTTTACAATGAATAAAATTTAGAATTTCTTAATAATTAATTTACATTTGATTTGATTTTTTTTATGAAGACTACTTAAAAATACTTTATTTGTGAAAGGTTGAATTTGATTTGCAAAAGGGTGAATTTGGAGTGAAAACGCCTTGTAATAATATGAAAGAATGATTGAATTATGTGAAAAATGCCACAAATAAGTTGGTCACAAATGAGTCCTATCGAAAAAATAATGAGAAATAAAGAAGTTTTGTAATTGGATTAGTAGTGGTTCACACTGATATGGTGTGCTGGGCAACCGACGCAGCTCGAGCTTCCTGTCCACGTTTTTCGTAGATCCTCCAGTTTCCGTTTTCTTAGATCAAAGCTTTACTGTAATCGGCTCACTGTGCGGCGCCCGAACGAGTTCGCTGTTCGATTTCAACAAGAAAAACTGAAACAGAACTCGTCGGTATCGTAGCATCTGTAAATCACATTGCGCAGAAACAAAATCATCGTATTCACCGCGCACGAAGATAAAGGGAAACAAAAGAAAATGGGGTTGTTATTAGCGCAAGGTGGTTATTAAAGATTGCACTTTATTTGGTCGCAATTGCAAATCTCGCGAGTTATAGAAGGGAAAGGTATAAATCAGGTCGCATAGCAATCATCTCGAGTTTATCTCTCTTTTTTTTTCTATTACCACGGCCATTAGCTTACCCTACGCTACCACGTAGATGAGTAATTCTGAAACTGACCGGAACGCTGGCTCTCGATCGTTGATAACGGTATAACATTTGAGACTGCCCCGTCGACGAACGAACAAAATGAACGGTCGATATGAGAAATGATATAAAATTTTAGTCGAGGAAGTATCAAGTTTAGAAAGACAGTAAACTTTTACTGGCATTTTATACGTTATCCTTGTAGGACGTTCTTCGTATCAAATTACGCTCACGGAACCCCGGTGACTGACACACGTCGATTTTCATGAAACTTTACACAAGTGTCCGTTAGACATACCTAACAATTTAGCCACATTTCGTTCGTGCCCGGTTTTTATTTTAAGGGTGAACTTATACGTACTTTTATTCGAACCGGCTCTCTACGCTCATAAATCGCAGACGACGAAAGATATAAAAAAACAGTTGAAGTGAAAGTTGTATCTCATCTTTCATTCATAAATGTGCGCGAAATTTTTTTTTGAGGAAATCATCTTTTTCACGACTTTTTCAGAAACTTTTCATACCTTTTTTATACCTTGCGTCATCTGCGATTTATGAGCGTAGAGTGCAGGTTCGAATGAAAGGGTTGATATCCCTCTCTTAAAGTAAAAAACGGGCACGAGCAAAATGTGGCTAAATTCCTAAGTATAACTATAACGAATACTTGTGTACAGTATAGAGGAGCATAAGTGAAAAATATCATTTTTCCTGGTTAAGGTTGTTAGCAATAGATTCTTGTTAAAATTTCAAAAGAACCAATTGGTTAAATTATTCACTTGTTAGCCAGAATATTTTCCAAGAAATAGAGCCCTTCGTGTTCTTCGATACTTTCCGTTGTAACACAGTCTTGCATCCCAATCTGTGGACATCAGTAAAAAATGGATCCGTTAGAATCATCTCGCAGCGCCGTTGTGTCATTATATCGCAAGTCGAACGCTTTCGTCCGATCATGTGTCTTCATTTTGCAAACGCGTCCTCGTTACTCGAGTGTCTCGGTACGAATCCAGTCATAGAGAAACCCGAGCGGATTTCTGCCGGGTTTAGAGGTTGTCCGGTAACATGATCGTCGATCGAAGATGCTCGCTACATTGCTTCTTCATCGAGTTACCGTATTCCTGGTGTCCAAAAGCGGGTTTACCCCTCGATACGTCTTCCGCATTGCTCCTTTGACAATAACGGAAAATTATTCTGTAAACAGTGCTGGTACATGCGTCAATCATATTTTCCTGTCGTCCATGAAAGAGAAGGAACTTTTGTGGGAACGGTGAAATGCCTTGCGCCATTCAATTGTATTCTAAACAGTAAAAAAATATAATTATTAGATTGGGGGGGGGGGTGAAAGATAAATAAATAGTTGATTTAACCCCTTGCCGTATTTTAACGAGTCAGACCCCCTCGTGAAGATTTTAACAAAGTCTAACAAATACATTTACCGATACATACTGCCATTTTATGAGTTCAAAATGGGACAAATGCAAATCTATTAAAATAAGCAATTCCCCCATGACTCGTGGAATCGAATTCGAAGACTAATAATTTAACCGAATCTTTTTTATGGAAGCAATAAATAAGCCATAATATCGTCTGTAAAATTTTAAACGTGAGAATGTTAATCGATCCTATTCTAACAAAAAAGAATAGCACGCAAATAAAGCAACACGTATTCGAAGTTTTATTACATATTGAATAATAAAATACGAGGTATTATATCTAGTACATTTTTCTTATTTTACAAATTCTTATATCCATACGCCATACATATAATCCATACCCACGTGTTCATGTCGACGGTTATAGAGTTAGAAAATGTCGGTGAGTAATTCGTTTTTCCAAGCAAATCAATCATGAAATTCTTGACGGTCGTCCACTTGCAGCACAGCAATTGAATTTAATCGGCAACCCGATTGTGATTTAAGATTGAAAGTTTCCAGTTCATTGACTTTTCTTCCCGGAACACGAACACGTGCGTATTCGAGGGCCTTTCAATCGAATTCTCTGCCAAGAGGATATCACGTGAAAGTCGTCGCAGTCGAGGCACGAAGGGCTACGGCGACGTGCGTATCGAACGTATTAGAATGCATTTCTTTTGTTTCTCTAGCTTGCGGTTGTTCACAATGTCCAACTGCATTCCGAAGGGCGTGCCACTTCCTGCACGTGTGTCCTCCAGGCAGCCTTGTCCTCCCCTGTGCTATTTTGTGTCCATAAACGTATTCATAGAACGAACCAATGAATCATGCATACACTTTACCCGCTATCACTTCGAACTCTTAATTGTATCGACGCTTCAGTGCACCGTACTCAATTGAATAGTAATTCAATTTCCCTCTTTTTTCCTGCTTTGATTCTATGTATTTACCAGACTGCGGATTTTATGCATTTACAGTGGATAACAAAAGTAAGTTAATACTCATATTTTTTCAATAATGAAATCACGATAACAGTGATATTTATTCCCTTATAAAAATGAACAAGTCGATTACATATTTAATGGTAACGTTGAAAACAAAATTTATCGCGATAATCACAGTGATCTGAAGATTTATCAAGATATTCATCTTTCTATACTAAATATACAAAATTTGGTGTGTGTGTGCCAAAAGTAAGTTAAAGTATCGTTTAATAACACTGTCCAACACCAAATTTGTCTCACAATTACATTGCGATGGTGGTACTTATAGAGTTTTATGCGCTGATTCCGAATCTGCCCTTTCTATTTTCTTATGCAATCATCTGATACATAATTTAAAGTACTAATCTAAGGTACTATGAAGGTTTAGGACATTTAAGAATATCAATTAATTAATTTCAACATATTAGATGATTCTAATAATATCTGACTTCAATATTATAATTATTACATATACTGACACAGATCTACAAAACGTATTCTTTGAATTTTCAATATAGGCCCACATGAAAAAGTTGTAAAATGTAACTTTTCGTATTTTTTCTACAACTGGAAAAAGTTAGTTCTGCAGATAATCGCATTTTAAAATGGGACACTTTGTATGTATGAATTTTCTAAAAACAAAATAACGCCATGCCAATACTGCGACTGGCAATTGAATTAAAGACAAAGTTAGGTAGTAGCAGGAATTCCAAAGCTTTTCGTGGTATTAGTCTCGCAATTAGATAATGCACCGGCCTATCCTTTCACGAGTGAACTTTTGAAAGTTGAAAGTGAAAGAGATTCTTCTCTTAATGCTACATGTGGGTGATTCAGACAATCGACCAATCAGTTAATGAATCTTCCAAGAACATGACCGGAAGTATTTATTACGACGTTTGCTAGTTTCCGACGATAAAGACACGGAAGTCTTTATAATTTTGCGGAATTGTGCAGAATTAGTTGTGCAGAATTAATTTAAATAATAATAAAGGTAATTGCATAGAAGAAAACACTGTGTTATTTTGAACTATGATCAAACATATACATATACAGTAGAAAGCACTTGATTCATAATAGGCTGATCATTTTGATCTCATAAATTTAAGTTTTACCTAAGTTTTACTATATTCATATACAATAATATTTCTGTACAACGAGTTCTGGGACTCGACCGATTTTCTCTATTACGTGTAAGGCGGAGCAAAAATCAGATCTCCCAATTATTCCGACTATTGTCCGATGAAGCGTTGAAACTTTGAACACACCGGCTCTACGAGCCGTATGATTGATAAATTGAATGATAAACTGACAAGCATGATTGGCCTTCTCATCAGCACACGGTATCTTCGTCTCGATCGGTGGGCGAATAATGAAAAAAAAAAAAAAGAAAGAAGCACACACGGCAAGGCTGCTTGGAGGACACGCGGACAGGAAACGGTGGGGCCCTTTGGAATGCAATTCGACGACGCGAACGAAATTCATTCTAAACCGACTCATACACAAGCGTGTCTGGGCCCTTCGTGTCCACTTTGTCTGCCTGATCTAACGTGCTGCGATGACCGGTAGTAAGGTAGATGGAAAGAAATAAAGAGGGAGAGAGAAAGCGTGTATCTGTGTTTAAGAGAGAGAGTGTGTGTGTGTGTGTGAGAGAGAGAGAGGGAGGGAGCTAGAGAGAAAATGAAAAAGGAGAAGAGGAAGCGTGGAGCAGAGGGAAGAGAAAGAAGAAAACCCCTCGGAGACGTGATGTGCCTCTCGATGCGAATTCTAAGCTTCCAGGCTGATGGCCTCCGGGCCCCGAGGGCTTCTGAAACCTATGAGAGCTGCCATCCTTTCCTCGATAAGCTACGATACCTAGCCTCGCGCCGCGCGCCGCTGCGAGCAGCCAAAGTGGAATGAACTGCTTCCCTCCGGATGAATACTCGTGCTCGTCTTGGCTTTAATGCACTTTAATTGATAGTGACCGCTTGGTTCGATTAAAATTAAAGCGATTTTAAAATATACGTTCACGGCGGCGGCGGAATCGTCGGTCGTGGTGTTCTCTCTTTTTTTTCCTTTGTGTGTATGTGTGCGTTTTCACTCGAGGAAGATACTGAACGCTGGGATTGACTATTAGTACCGGCGTAAAGATTAGATAGGATGTGGCTCGTACATTTTTGCGTTGCGGAAATCCCGCTCTTTGCTATATACACGTGCTAGAATTGCGTCGACCTCGTAAACTTTTCATGCGCTGAATTAGGTTATCGCGATTATTTAAGCACAATTTTTACTCTAGATACTTACACTGTCCAGACAACACATACGCCCCCGATCAGAGGTATGTGGACACTTGTTCAATTCTCCTCCTGGAAGAGAAAGAATCTTCTGGTTTCCAAGGTCTTTATTATTTGTTGGATGATGCGTAGAAAACAATGCAAACTTTGGTTGCGCATTGCTGTACTTGTTTAGAATGCTTTACGAATGGTTTTCACGCAGTTGCAATTTAACCGGTGAGACAGACCGCTCTCTCTAAATCTTTTATTTCGATGATTTTATACACTCTGCATGCAAACAAAAGGAGGATGCTCGAGGCGCGTTCACTTCCGTCAGATCTTTAATTTGTCAAATGAGTAGGTGTATACGAGTGGTAGAGTTTTTGTTTTGCGAAGCATTTGAGAGCCTCGGGGAGATCAAATCCGTTCAGACGCGTGACAATGTGGAGAAAAGAGGCAACATAGCGATTCCATTATGGCAAACGTGGCACTAAAAGACCATCCGCGCATGTGTCTTTCCTAGTTTTTCTCAAGAAATAGTTCCTCCCGTTCGCGTCCATCCAAATGGATGATGCAGCGCGTTCCGCTTGGCGTTGCACAAAAGATTCCACCTGGTCTACCGTGATTCGACGGATTCTGCGTTTCTGCGAGTGGAATCCCTCCCATTGTGAGAACGGCCCAACGGGGTTGCATGGTGCACACTAATCAAACAGACCAATTAACGTATATTGCGTACATCATCGTAGCAATACCAACAGCGAACAATGTACAATTAGATTCGAAGATGAAAATCAAAGTAGGCGATATCGGCGTGCTACACAGCTACTGTGTCGTAAACAATGAAATAATATGTGTTAGAGTGTCATAGAAGAGAGCGTGTGGTGTTTTCTGACGTTGGTAGTGACGAAATTCTCCATCCGGAAACAAAAAATTAAAAAGATTTCTGTTCCACACTTCTAGTTCCCGAGATACCTAAAAAATGTGTTTTTAACCCCAACGGTGAAGATTAAAAAAGTACTTATATATGTTAAGAATAAATATGATTTATCAATATGCTGTTCTATCAACGAGATCTGTACTCTTGACGAAGACTTCTCTTTTCACAGTGATGTATCAACTAATTACGAGTAAATGACGGAAACATTAATGTTATGGTCGAAATTATATTGTTCCAGTCTCGCCCGATAGCAATCTGTTAGTCGATGATCGCGACTTTGCAAACAGTATATCTGCACCAGGAAGAGGAACGTCGCGGCTACGAGTTATAGAGCGAGATGAATGAAGATCCTGCGAGCGTTACCAACCGTCCACAAGACCGCGTTACTATCACGCCACGTGGGCGTCTTCCTTTTCCAATCTCCTCTCTCCTATCTTTAGTAACTTCCATTTGGTTTCGTGTGTTTCCACGAAGCCGTACTCCTCGACCGCGAGGTTTTTCACCCGGCGAAATGCCGGTTAAATTTATTCAGCGGGAAACGACGTTTATGATATTTATTCGACAGAGGAGCGTCGGGATTGGACATGCGGGCGAGTTGGGAATAGAATCTAAAGAGCCGTCAGGTCGCTGCGTTATTCAAATTTCATGATAACGGACGGATGGAGGATTTCGCGACAACTTCGTCGCTGATTCCCCTTGTTTATTGACATTTTAAGGCTCCATCTCTGTAACAAGGCACGTGTACGCCAGTGACGCGTGTGTGCTTCTCCATCTCGCTGCCAGACGAACTGCCGGATATCACGGATTCGTGGATGGGATAGGGGATCCACGAAACCGATCATTTAATTGGATAGCTTCACGGGACATTAAAAAGTATCGCGATATCGTGAGGACAGTAGAGTTCTAGAGGTTCGAAACTTCGATCTGCACTATGATCAAATACATCATAATTCGTAGGAGAAAGGCACAAATTTTGAATCCGATAAAGTAAAGAGCAGCCGAAAATTCATATTTACCGTATGCCTACTAGTTCTCCGATTCTCCAACATGAACAACACCAAAATAAAATTTCGTCTCGGTTTAAAGAAAACTAATAACATACTTAATAACATATTTATTAGACTCTGTTCAGAATTTTCATCACGAGTCTGACACGATATTGTAGGGCAAGTCGTTAATACAGTTAAAGGTTCATAATCTATACGAAATACCAGAGTTTCACTAAAAATCAGAGGTGTGTAGGTACATCGTCTTTCGACTTTAGAAAATGCGTCCCTGAAGATGTTCCGATCTGAAGAAGTCGATCCGGATACCGTTCGACTAATTGGAAAGTGATGCGAACATCATCCCTCAACTTAAATCCTTGATAGAAACTTCCGCAAAATGGGTCGAACGCGAACAGATCAAAGCGATTAGAACAATTTCTTCAGATTGTCGGATAGAGAGTTTAATTAATCGTGGTGCTGCGGACTCTGACGGATCGGGCGAAGAATTTCATAATAACTTTCGTGTCCATCAAAGTCAGGAAAGTTGGAGATCGCTGGGGATTCTATGGCCCGCTCCCCGAAAGCAATTATAGTTAGGTCAGTTGGAGTTGGTGATCGGCGGAGGATGATCAAGTTGGCTGCGATACCTCGTGAAATTGGTGTCCCTGAAAAAACTCTTCTCTCGTTCTTCGCCATTGTCTTTGGCTAATAGCAAGAATACGCGCGATGGAAGGGGAGTAAGAATGTAAACACTTTGCCTAGCCATCATTCGGCGGCGGACGGACAGCTAGAAGAGCAGATAGAGAGCACGGAGCGCGCGCTTCGAGGCACTCCGAGGCTGTTCAAGGCGGGGATCGTGATCACCGGTCGAAGGAATTTCTCTAGCGGCGCATTTGAATTCTATTCGCTGCACGTGCCGCGTGCTGCCTCACGGCTCATGGCTCACGGCCGCGAACCGCGCTCGCTGCCAGCAGCCACCGGGGAAAACTGGATTTGCGCTGTCTTATCTGACAGCAGGTAAATTAGAGGAGGCGCATCATGCGGCGTTGGCAGGATCGATAAAAAGGAAAATGCCGGCGCGTGCCGGTTGACCCCGTAGGTTATCTCGTTCCGTTGGTCAACAAGTGCAACAGGTATTTGACGAAAGATCGGCCGACTACGAGGAAACATAGTCGTGATTTATGCATGCAACGCCTCCGGTTTCCTGCGTGAACTCGCTTAGAAGCTGAAGCTGCTCCCGCGCAGGACGGACGGCTCTTTTGTCGCTGCGCAACGGGCTACAATCGCAACAAGCTGGGCAAAATTAGTCTCTTCTTTAATTGTACATTATTAATTACAAATAGCACCGGCTTAGGGATTTTTCGGCTCGTAGAATCTAGTTCTGGTATTACTTATTTGCTAGAATGAGAAACTGTGATGATGTGTACAGTAGTATTATTCACATTTGATATACGTCCAAATAATTCATTCAACAATCATATCCACGATATTGACCGAATGTCCATAAGATATTAAACGCTTAAAATCACATTCGAATTCAACTAGCAAATTTTTCATATCTTAGATAGAAACATCCCTTTATAAGGGTAGTTTCATGAAGACAATTTGCTGGAATGAGAAACTGACTTCATAAAACTACCTATACAGGGGATGTTTCGATTAAAGAAATTAATAATTTGCCAGTTAAATTTTTTCTCTTATCAGCTACAAGACTATTGTAACGAAAATACAATGTAGTCCTATTTGAAATCCCGAGAAAAGTGAGAAAATGTTTTCTCTGAGATATTTAAGATGTGGTGAAGTTAGGTGAAATACTCTGTATATTCGCGAGTATGTTGCGGATGCTTCCACTATGGACTTTTCCACGTGCATCTGGACAATTCTTCATTCTATCGATTGAAGTTTTGCTTCTTCTCTTCACGCAAGTCTCATTTCCGTTTCAGGCTATCGTAAAATCTCTTTACCGAGACTAGCTACTCCTCAAGATTAAGGAAACTGGCTCTTGGCAGATATTGAATATCCCGTAACTACATCCCGTGCTCTGTGTTTTAATAAATAGCTACGGATAGTGATGCATAGTGTCTCGGTATAAATAATCACCGTAAGTTGAACTAATATATTCGCAGCTACAGATCACTGTACATCGTGTGTTCGAGTATGTATCGTGTTTCGCATTCACAACAGCCGAGTAAGCTGACCTCTCGAATAAGTTCGCGATAATTTCAGTATTGATCTGAATTTTACTGACAATAATTTTATAATGTTATCGAAAAGGGCTCCACAATTATATTGATGAACTACTCCGCTAACGTTGCTTCATTCGCAAGCATTGCAAAAAAATGTTTCGAAACTAGCGGAAAAATGTTGTTTGAACTTGAGAAAATTGTTTGTGTCGAAAATGGTATATTGGATATTGACTTACTCGAATATCACGATTAAATTGTAGATACCGTAATACTGGTTGCAGCGAGACGGAATGCGTTTTGCATTCGATCGGTGATCGAGTGTGTCGGTAACCCTTTTTCTAGCTGCCGGGAGCGGATAAGAGGCGGTGAAGCAGTACAGACAGGTGTATGGTTTCCAATACTTCGTTGCTCCTAATTGCATGCTAATATGCTCCACTTTAAATGGAAATGATTTTTATATCGAAACTACCAAAGGTTCTAATGTTGAACAACACGAGCGTTTATCCTTGGCATACTTCCACGTGAAAGACTGTTTGCTTCGTAATGGAGATTTTCAAGAGAGAGAGTCGACAAAACTCGATCTTTGACAAATTTATCATGTTTTTTAAACAACTTCAATGCGAATAATGTGTCAATCTAATATAAAGTTCTAATGTACTAGGTAATGTGCTAAGTCACAATTCTGTCTATACTTTGTACTATGTATTAGCAATGAAAGCATGGGCACTTCGAAGCGTTCGCATGACGTTCTGCAAACGCCACGTCACCAGTGTGTAAAATCAAAAAAGATAAAGAAGTTTTCGTTTAACTTCCAAAGAATTCCAGTTCCAGCTAGGCCGCGACAGCAAAGTCGTATTCCAGTCGCCGAAGCCAAACGGCCGTGTTACATTCTCCGCTTAAGCGAAGTAATAACGTCTAACAACGGCGACTCGATACTGATACCTGGAGGAAGCCGGTCGTTCTTATTCTCGCTAGATTACATCGTTTCCGTCTTAAGTACTCGGTACCAATTGCACCTCCGCTCTACCTCTTACTGTAACCCGAGGTAGAAAATTACAATTTTCGAATCTCCCGGCATCACTCGTCGATCCTCATATACATACATTCATAGTCATGGGAGCCTGGCCGGGTTGATCACTCGACGCGTTCACCGGCTTGCAACCATTTCTGCATTAACATTTTTTCGTTAGCAGATATTGTATTTCTAAAATTAATCCCAATTCTGTTTCTATGGTAAACGGAAAATGCTAAATAAATTGAATCTCGAATATACGAAGAATGTTTATATAGATGGGAAAATGAAATTATTTTCTTTAATTTATTATTATTTTCTAAAGACATTTTCGGGAATTGCCGTACCGTCTCGCACACCTCTATTAAAATAGCACTTAGTAAACTAGTAGTAGCACTAACAACAGTAAGGCATCAAGGTGATTTAATTGTTAAGTTTAATATCTGATTTCCAGCATCTTTCGGTAAAATCCTTGATCGCGCATACTTTAGAGAAGCTGTAGCACTGCAACTGTTCATGATCCGTGAATAAATAACTTCCTGAGCCGATGAAAGTCTATGCTTTTCTTCGTTGATCGAGCCCGTTTATGGTCCCCGACTTTCGATCTTCTCGTTTCGTCCTCCGCGGAATTACACACAGAGGGAAATATCTCTCTTTCTCGGCTCTCCTCTTCTTTCTCGGACGCAGCAATACAGAATACAGCGTCCGTGCCTCTTGTAGATACAGTTCGTGATTTATCGCGTCGTCGGAACGCATCAAGGTTTCCACCTGTATTACGGCACCACTATGTGTTGCTGTCGAGATAGAAGCGATACGACGAGAGACCGATACGCCGCCGCGCCGTCGACAGTAGGTCATCATTGAGACGTCCTAATTAAAGTTTCGCTTCGATTAAAGCCTCAGTTTCTCGTACGTTCAATCGTCTCATCGAAATTTTTCTACCGTTCACCACTTATCGCGTTTATCAATATTCCACAATGTAGGTGTACCTATCCATCAGTGTTTTAAGGGGGTATTCTCATTTTTCAGGTCGTTCCTTCAACGATTTTTAGGAACTTTCTTCAGACTTTTACTGCGGAATTTTTTCCCAATGATATTAAAATACGTAAAAATGAATATTTTGCCCCTGAATAAATTTGTACAATTCAACGAGAATGTATTCCCGTTGACGAGGCAAACAAAATTGTCAATCATACTCATATTTTTATAATCTCAGGATTTGAAAAAAACATTCTTCATAAAAGGTAAAAATAAGATTGTTCTACTTCTATCTCGATCGTCAAAGGACTGTTGTTCACATGATTGTACATTCTTTATATTGCATTAAATTTTACATAGGGGAAAGTTTTATTATTATTTGGATACCTACTTCGACACAATAAAAATATCAAAATAAACTTCTCTTCCCTTTTTAATAAAAAAATTAAGCCCTCAGCATTATGTATATTAATAGTGAAAGAAGAGCTCATTTCTGCCACACAAACATCACTGGGAACATCCCTAATGTACTGCGGTGTGAATTGCAACTACGATGAGAAGCGGGGTTCACTTCAGTCTAACATGTTAGGTTAGGTACTTATTCGAAACAATAATCATGGTGTTAAGAATCAAATATCTTATGAAATATAGTATATATAATCGATTGAAAATAGGAAAAATGGTAAGGATCTGCGATTTAAATGAATCCGCGATTTAAATGAATCCGCAAACCCTAAATTCAAAGATTTTTACATCTTACAATGCCCATAGCTTTTTCAAGCGTCAACCTGTTTCGGTTTACAAAATTTTCTTTACAAGCACAGATAAAAAAGACGGCGGATAAGATACATCATATCAACCTGATGTATACCAGACCGTATGTTAATCCTAATGTATGTAGCTTTATAACCCCCTATGGGGAGTTCCACTCAATCTTTCAAATAAAAAAGAATAATTAATTTCCGGACAAGGAATGAAGTTTTCTTTGTTCAACGTGTGGGAGTGTAATATCCCAGCTTTCGTTCGAGCAATAACAACGGCAGAACTGCTATCTTTTCGACGACATCGCAATGCATGCAGGGGAAGATAGAAACGATATACCGAGTCTTCGGTATTATCCTGATGCGCGCGGCAGTTTTCCATAAGAGGAAAGTCTGTCCTATCGGTGCACGTTCCAAGCGGAAACGAATGATTTATCGAAACACGTAATATGTCTAATGTCTGATAAAAGGCCGCATAGAAATGTTCATTCGGTGAAAATACAGCTTCACTGCCTCGTGGCTAAATGTATGTCCACGTAAGAACAATTTAATACTACGCGTATAATAATAATAATAATAATAATAATATTAATAATAATAATAATAATAATAATAATATAAGAATAGAGAGTCCGTCTACATTGATTAAAATTATTAGAGCGTGTTGTGACCATTATCCCGTAGCGCCCACCCGTCTGTACGACGATTAACGCAATTCCCCCCTATAATGAATTGCGTACAATCGATCGAGGAAGAGAAGATCGGATCCAACTAGTCGGCAGGAAAAGAAGAACAAAGGCTTCGCCCGGTCGAAGCCTGATAATTCCCGTCTGGGTTCCGTGACAACCACGCTAGTTAACGTTTTATGGAATCGAGCCGGCCGGTCAGCCGCGGCGGCCGGAGTCGAACAGGTGCACGAATTGGTTCATTCGATGGGACCCAGCTCATTCTCTCCTATCCAGCTCTCTCTTCTTCTTCCAGGCTCCTTCCAGCGTCTCTCGATCCTTTTCATCGGACTCCTCGGTCTCTAATTCTCGGGGGGGAACAAAAACTTAATCGGTTGCTTCCTCTGCCCTCCTCTGCGAATAGAACGACCTGCAGTCGTGGCTGAACCACAAGCGAGGCTGTGCTTCAGAAAGGAGGAACGGACAGTGACACGCACACAACCATGAAATTAACTTTCAGCTGATCGGGATGATTTTTTTTTCTGACCTTTTCGAGGTCGTTTCGAAAAGTAGATCTGCTCGCGTTAGTTCTGGAAGAACGGGCACTATGAATTTTTCGTTACAGGAAGCTCGAGAGGTTTTATTCGTCGTGCACTGTTCGCATCGAAATGTAACAGAAGCGAAACCGAAATTCAGAATTTAGTATTCGAATAATTAACTTATACTTAATTCGCTATTATCAGTGATTCCCGTTAATATTCGGACACTGCTAAAAAGATGGTGACTGTTGTAATAATATCTTGGCAACTAAATTCGCGACCTTTTGTTTCGTAGTTCTTTTATTGTATCATTACCACCTCGTTCAGTGATCATCCCTAATTTGAACTGTATATCATTGGAAAGCTCTGAATTTTCCGACTAATTTGATATAATATAAAATACTCGTGCTTAAAAAATATATGTATATATGTAAAGAAAGTACACGGCACTCTCTTTTAAATTAGCCCGCGCACACATGGCGCGGTAGTAAACAGAGGAGTAAGACAAACACCAGAGAGAGAGAGAGAGAGAGAGAGAGAGAAAGAAAGACAGAAAGACAGGTGTGTAATGAAAACGGGAACACGTGCAAAGACTAACCTAAGAAAGTGAAAATACAGATTATAGATACAAGTAAAGCTTGTGTGAATAGGGAAAGGACAGTGAATAATTGACATTTAATGTCGTTTCTCTTTTTACAGGTAAGATTGTAAATAGTTGTACATAGGAGCATGAATAATAAAACTAAAAAAAACCTCTTTTTACAGAGAAACTCAGTTCTGTGATTATTCTTGTCTAACCCAACCCATCCGGGAAATTGAATAACATTATATATATAAACGACTTTGATTTAGAAAATGTAGTCATTTTGAACAAACTAAACCAACTAAAAATATTGACTTTTGGCGCGCTAAAACTGGCCAAATACCCCACTGTGCGGCGCGCGGCGTGTTCAAAACTTGCTAGTTAAAAAATAAAGTCCACCCTAATGTGGACCCATTTGAATCCTAACGCCAAAAGAGAGTCGAAGTTCGAGGCAGCGGATACTCGCCATACCGAAGCCTGGATCGTTCTGGTCGTTCTATCTATTAAATCAGCAGTTGAAACCGGTGCAACGAGTTTCTTCTTCATTTCTAAATTGCATCGAACGAAAATTGACCGAGGAATGCTACTACAAATCAGATTCAAGCGAATTTTTCATCCGACAATTACGTCGTTGATTGTCAGTAGTCGGTGGTGCTGGGCGTCTCATAAAAATCGAGCCTGCACGCCGCGCCGCACCGTACGTGTGTGTGTGTGTGTGTGTAGCATACGATGTACAGGTTCGAGCAGGGTGGAGAGAGAAAAAGGAAGAAAATAAGGTAAACCCGGGTAGAAATCTAGCCGGAGGGGGGATCCTTTTGAGGGGCTACGATCAGGATTACCTTCATGGTAATCTTCGTATCCAGTAGCTATAAGCAACTGCATTCATTTAGCCGGCGTCTCGAGCGTGTAGGTGCAAGCAGCAAGCAGTCGATCGCGCGCAGTCGGCTCCGTGTTATTAGCCGGGCACGGGCCTCGAACGCCCCGAGAGCCCGAGAGTCCAAGAGAGAGAGAGAAGCTTCTGAAATATGCTGATAATGGGTGGACGCCGCGAAATCCTTAGGGGGCCCCCGATTGCGGTAAACACTTATTTGGGTACGTAAGTGGCGGCCCCTTGAGGTCGGCTCGTTACAAATCCGCTGAAAGTGATGAATGTTAAAATAACACTATTTGAACGATCGATTTCACGAAATTTATTCCGCGATCGGGTTCCCCTGATATTTACGCGTCCATCTTTATGTAAAACGGAACACCCCATCGCACAGTGTGGGCTAAGAGCCCGCTTTTTGTGGCCGAAAATTAATTTTTCAAGTATCGAAACAATTGTTTGCCTATAAACTGTGACGACCCTTTAAAACTCCCAAATATTTATTCATTTAAGATGATTCTGTGATGAGCGGACTGCGAATCTTTATGCAAAATAAAACAATTTGATCTTGAAAATGATGCTCATCCACCGATCCTACGGTCCGTGGAATCACCTGAAGGAGCCACGAATACATTTTGTTACACCGGCTACATAACGCAGACATTCGCGATATCAAAGTTACTAAGTAACCAGGATATTTTATTAAAATTGAATCCGATAAATATATCTGCTCTGTCCGGTTGTAATTGCAATACGATCATGCGCGAGGTATCGGTATTCAATTAATGGAACTAGAACGGATCGCGCGAAGAGAAGCGGCGCGGCGCGGCGGCGCGGCGGACGGAGTAATTATTGCTATAAATAATTATCTAACATGCAAGCCATTAAGGATAGAGCGTAAAGTACATAACAGAAGGGCATAAATTGAATATTAATACAGACTGACGAAGGGAGACGATAAACGCGACAAAGACACCAACGATCCTGTACCAATAAATAACGCTGAAACATAATACACGGAGGAGATAACTCGTCTAACAGGAATCCACGGTTTTTGTCCCCGGGAACGTAAGAATACGTTGATCGCGGGCTAGCCGTTTTTCGCCGGGACGGCCTTCGCTAATTCCCCTTAGCAGGAATAGGCACTTTGGATCTAGATAGATGCGCCGACCATTTAACACGGTCGGACTATCCGGCGTTCAATCTGAGATTGTTGACGCCGGGGCGCGCGAAGTCAGTCGCGGATCCTGAAATCGTGGATGATTGCAAACGCAAACGCTAAAGCTTCGTACAGACCTGAACATTACGCCAAATGACAGAAAACCAGAATCGGTAGCGGACAAAAGCTTGAGACCGCTCTAAAGAAGACGATAACTTTTTTAATATTGTACTATACGAATTGAACTTTTTTTGGGAAGCTAGAGCAATTAGTTTACTAAAGGATGTGAAAAGAAATTTTTTCAAAACCCGTTTAGACCACTGTGGGACGTCCTCAGACGCACCAAAAAGTAGGACAATTCCGGGGAAAACCTTGTCGTTCGGAGCGATGTTCAGGTCTGTACGAAACTTAAAGCTTCAAACGCAAACGCAAACGTAACCCTCGCGCTTGGACACTTCTTTTTCCGGTCCCGCCGCGCCGCGCCGCGAGATGGTAAAGTGAGAACAGTTACCACGTGAAATTTACGGCTCTATTGACGGTGATTAATGGGATAGTTCAATCTATTTATAATTTGGCGTTAGCCACGAGCGAGCAGCAGGGATTCGGTGCGAGTCACGATTCGTATCCTTTCAGGGACGATTTATGGAATTGACACGACCGCTTTCCCAGGTTAATTATTTTGTCGCAGAACGTCGCTCGTACATTATATTTGGTACTTTGCGTTCTGTCCGCGCGGAACTTTCTCCCCTCGTAAAAGTCTCGCCGGAAGGGCCGCATAATTAGAGAAGCGGATTAGCCTTTAACGATCCACCTGGCCCCAGGCGCTAGTCTCCATCGTATATTTTCTTTTAGTTCGGGATCTACAGCGACAGACTTTTTAGTAGTCTTCGGCCCGCGACGCCGAATAAAACTACAGCGGTTTTTCTGTTAATATTCGGACAATTTTTGAAACAAATTTTTCATTCATTTAATATATTTATTATTGCTTTAAAGGTGTAGCTTACATCACCATAGGTGTTACATTGTTTTTATACCCTTACGGAACATTGTTTAAAACGTCTATGCATGTGCGACTGTCCACTTATTAATTATCATATTATTATAAATGGATAGCGGATTTTATGCAAAAATTATTTAGTCATACATAATATAATACATTAGCCATGATTAGTTATAATCGTCAATCATTAATTACATTACTTTTGTCCGACTCTGTTCGTGACTGTACTTTGAAATTGACTTTATGCCTTTAAAACAATCGACACAAGCTTGAAAAAACCGATCTGAATAATGATGTAATACACGTCCATATGCAAACTGCGCTTACCGTCGCGTCGCGTCGAGTACACATTGCATGAACTCTGTATGCTTAATATCAATTCGTCTGAGAATAACGTCTATGCATGTGCGACTGTGTCCACTTATTAATGGGAGTGCTGTCGACACGAATCCGGCGGAAGTCACGCACGGGAAAACTGCTTCTTGGCTGTCGGTCGATTATCTTTTCTGATCATCCAACTGAAATGAGAGAATGGTGTATCAGTACTCCGACACGTAAATATAAACAGTCAGGAAGATCAAGAATAAAAGTTGATGCATTATTAAACGTTGCACAAATCTTGAAGAATTCTTTTCCTTAGGAATAAATTAAGGGATTTGCTTAATTTACACGTCTGCTTATTATAATGTATAATGTATTAATTAATTATACATGAATTAATTACGCTTCAGAAAACACGAACAAATTTTTGTTACTCAAAACAAAGTTGGTGTCTAATCAATTACTAAATATTTCAGTATTGTATGAGATATTATATCAACCTCATATCTATGAAAAGAAAAAGATCATATGGAGTGGAATTATTCTAGGTCGGAAGAAATGCTTAATTTTCGAGTTAAAATAGCACCGAGTGCAAAGGGTTAATTAGCAAAGTGACATGTAAAATTATCACAAATGTATTTAACAATTTAACCAGACGGCCCGGCCGGTGCAGTAACATTGACGCAAACAGTCTGTAGTTTAGTTGGAAGATATCATTGCGGATACTGGTCCCGCATAACAGCTCGTAGTTTCTGCGGTAACCCCCCTCGATCCTAAATCCCACACCACTCCGTGCGTGCCGCCGGAATTCATTCCCGACCCGAGCAACGGTGTCTCTTCTTTTTCTGAAAATTCCGTCGCTCGGCGTCCGCGGAGTCTGGGCCAAGAGACGTTCGAAGACCGTCTACTATCCTGATGCAGTAGACTGCGGTGCAGAAATAACGCGGAGGCAAAACAACGAGCTTAAGAGAGAAGAGAGATAGACCGATGCGGTAAGGACGAACGATTAAAAATCCAGAAGCAAAAGAAAACGCTAAAACACGTCGAAAACTAAAAACCGACGTAAGAGAATATCCTTTTTCGGATACACCTGTGCATCTGTGTGTACTATTGTAAAAATGTAGGAGTTCATCATTAAGGGTGTTTCTTAAAGTTTCGAGACATCTGTGTACCCCTTCTATAACTGTCGTGACACTGAGTGTCCCCATTACGTAGTAGGCGTGTACATCCTTTGTACGCAACAAGTAGACTCCTGCTGCACCAGGATTGTAGTACTAGGATCAGTGAGTACCCCCTCCAAACTCTTCCTGTACCCCCACCGGTACGCGTACCACACTTTGGAAAACACTCTGATTTAGGGGGAACCTTCGTGAGTGACCCTGATAAGCAGTACGGGCCTGCTGATCTTCGGTCAACAATGATACGCCATTTTAAGGGGGTAGACTCTCGTTTCAAAGGTTAAATAAATTAATCCAAATTGCACCGTACAAACGCTGAAGAGCACGGTGGTGGTTGCGTAATGGTGTTGCGCGTTATGTAAAGGTGTAAATATCTGGACATGAAGAAGGAAACCATGATCGGCAACATGTCGAGCAGAGACCACCTGTCGCAAGTTATCCAGCAATTCCGGTGAAGCACGGCACCGTGCAACTTCGTCAGTTTTTGGCTGTTCCCCAAATTGAAAAATCCTCTGAGAGGACGAAGAGACACGAGGACGTAGAAGACATTAAACGAAACGCGGCGAGGCAGCTGTTGACAGTTCCGAAAGATGGATTTCAGAAGTGCTTCCGCAAGTGGGAAGGTCGCTGGAGGAAGATTGCGGCGTCCAAAAAGGGGAGTACGTAGAAAGGGGACGTCGCGTCGCGTCGCGTCGTCGTTATTGAGCAAGATTAACCCTTTCTCCTGCTGCAACACAAAGAGAGGATAGTTTCCGGACATACCTCGTATATGTACGTCTGTAAATTCGATGAGAGATAAAAAATAGTGTTGACTGGGAAGGTGACGGAGAAAAAGTGACAGAGAAAGCGGGGACGGATGGAGGGGTAGAGAGAAATGAGAAAGGGGAGACCCATTTCGCATTCTATGGAGAACTAGTCAGCGGCTAACTATAAGAAAGGCTAACTATAACTCGGAGTCTCTACCCCTCAGTGGCTATTTACAGCGTTGCGTTTGTCGCACTGCCAATCCCCACTCGGTCTCTCGCGTCTACTTTCCTCCCTCTCTTATTACCCTAACCGTGGTCTGCTCTCTGTGATCGGTGATCTCGTGAACACTGCGTTCCTCGGCGTGCCGTCGCATCGCGCTTCGGTCGCGTAAAGAACGCGGCGCGGCGTTACGGGTTACATCGTGGCCGGCCTCTGTCTATAGTTGGGTCGGAAATAGTTTCGTCTAGGTGGCCTCCCACTACTTTCACTGATTCAGGGCTTTCTTCGTACCTATCAGGTGACCAACAGCCCCCCTACCGGATCATCCAAGTCTATTTCAACTACAGTCATGCGTCGCTGTAACGACGGATCGCGTATACAGTGGCGGACATTTACTTGCATACAAGTCATATTTCACACACCAAATGGCCTGTACAGTGGTGGACAAAAACACTGGCACAGTACGAAATTCCACTGATACTTGCAACTGGACTGCGGATTTCATGCACATTTACGAGGGTAGTCCCAGCAGAAGTACCCGACCTAACAAAGAAAACACAAAAAATTTGGCAACGTAGTCTCCTTTTTAGTTCGATACACTTTTCCCAGCGATGTTCAATTGCTACGATACCCTGTTTATAGTGAGATCCGTCGAGCTCCTCAAAATAGTCATCAACCGCAGATTCTACCTCTTCATTGTTGAGTTTTCATACTTGTTAGTGTATCTCGAATATGCAGCGTGTGTCAGGTTCCGCGTTTCGCGAAGAATATCGATTACTATGTCTTTCCACTTAGGGGTTGTCGAGGACGTAGACTTACAAAACGACAGAAATAGAACTTATCGATTTCTCCCTACAATAATTTCACAATAGATCTTATGACATTAACACGTACAGTCAAGAATAAAAATAATAAGTTAATACAATTTATAGCTAGAAATTATTTATAAAGAAACTTGTAAATTACTTCTAAAGGAAATGTTTCTCTAGAAAACTAATATATGTTTGATACTGTTATAAGAAAACTTCAATTTTTTATTGCAATATACTATAGCATATTACGGTGTAACTGTAGTGTAATTTTCATTAATATATAAAGATCAGAGATTTTATTACCTAAACAATTCTATGTTTCAAAAAAATGCTCAAATATAAAATTTAACAGAATTTCGTACGATCTTTATTTATTTCAGATCTAAAAAGGCTACTACCACTAGAAATAAGAGTTTATTTGACCCGAGTTTCTGAAAATTCGTATACAAAAATTGCATAAACATCCGCAGTCTAGTCATTGCCGTGACAAAACTAATTAAACTTCTCACGAAGTTCTCTGACCGTGTGACGCGTGGCTGTGTCGAGCAGAGCTCGTCATAGATTAAACTTGCATATGTATGTCTTGCCGAGCTCTCATGCAGAAAAACACACACTCGCACACATAGCACTTCAATTACGGAGATTCGTAACAGATCGAAGACCCGTGGGGTCAGTGCTCGAACCTATTTCTGCAACTTTAGTCGCGTTTATTGGCTAAATTCTATTATTTATTTACGGTCAAGCTTCCCTATAGGGCTTGAGAAAGCGGGGAGTCCATCGTAAGACTTGTATGGCTTCGGAGATACCGTTGATTACCTCGTTGATCTCTCTAACAGGTGAATGAATTTTGTGCGACGAAACGCTATATATGTCCAGAGACCAGAAAGTCCAACAACTTGTTTTGTTATTAATTATCTATGTTCATTAAAATGACTTTAAACATTATTACTATGTGTAGACTTCCGTAAAGTCCGTTTCGGTTAGTTAGACGACAGCGTTAATGTTTATATTTTTTAAATTTTCTATGTGTGTAAGTTCTATGCGTGTGGCTAAGTTTCTCAAAATTCTTGTTCGTTGAATATGGCCCTGCCGCGCGCCGTGACTGCATTAGTAGCTCCCGCGTTGTCTGTCTTGGTTATCTGGTCGCTGGTATTTGATTGCTGGTTGCCGCGTGCCGCAAGAATGCGGACTTGTGTAATGATAACGTTCATTTAAATTTCATGCATTAGCCCGAGCTATGTACGGTAGCGTTGTTCCGTTTTATCTCGGGTTACCGTTTCGGTGTTGGTCGTCGAGTTATGTGGATGATTAAGATGTTTCGATAGCGATGAAAGAACGTTTTTGTACAACAATGATTATTTACGATACATTATGGACCGTTTTAGATAAGCGGCGTAAATTCTCCCGAGTCCCTCTGTACATATTTCAGTTTCTGAAATATCTGCGTACTTATATGCCTGGCTGGGCGATTCTTTTCATAGGCGCACGGCGGAGTAAAACTTAATGACAGCAAGAAATAAGCTGCGCATGTAAAATAACTTGTATTGTGGAAAAAGAGTGCATGCTTATGGTAGTAAATAGATTGCGGATGTTTATGCAATTTTCAATTTTTCTAAGTGAATTTTTAAGACAGTGGGATCAAAGAAAATCTGATCGTCAGTGGTGTAATAGCCTTTGTAGATATGAAATAGATAAAAATCGTACTCAATTCTATCGAATTTAATATTCTAATATTTTTTGAAAATTTCCAGAAGCCACGAATGCATAAAGATCCGCAGTACAGGTCATTTTTAAACACAGTATGGGAAAGTATATGGGGAACTGATATAACGAAAGCAAACCAATAAACAATTCAAGTGTCTCATTTTTCGTTACTGTTGGTGGTACGCAAACAACTTCGCTTTTCATGGAAGAAGTGAAAAACATTTTCATAATTTATGAAGGTAATGATTTCATTAAGTAACCAATTACATCTGCAAAATTATCACTACCGACTGTGAGGCGCAGTCTTCTCGACAAATTATGCTTGCTCAGATAGGAGATTCCGCTGATAGAGTAAACTCCATTTGTGAGCTTTATTTAATGAACATCCTGCGAGTAGACAGAGCTCTCCTTCAAGCTGAATCGACGGTGCCCCATGCCCGCGCAGCAAGAAGTCCGCTTGACCATCTAATTACAGTCGGCTCTTTAGGAATTAAGTTTGCGTTTAAGTTTTTCATGTAGCCTTGGGTCGGCCCGTTCCTTTCGCGTCGAACAGCTCTGTGATTTTCAAGCGATTAAGTGGCCGACACGATTAGAGTCGACTGAATTAGCCTCAGCGATTTCGAGGCGATACTGAAAAAGCAACTTCCAAACAGATCGATGTTCTACAGACGATCAAACGATCGCGTGCATCCGGTGCATCATTGAAACAAATATTTTTTTCGTTTTATTCGTTACCTTGGTCCGTAAAGATTCACATTGGCTAAGCTTAGGTAATTGTCTCTTCCTTGAACAGGACCGTGTACATTTGGGTGGACCTTAGCTATGTATACCTACTGAAATATTTTCACGCTGCACCCTAAAATTATTTCGTTCAGTAAGAAAATATAATTCTTGCAAAAGCTCAAGTTAATCGGATGAGACGAAGACGTGGCACGTTCACATTAAAATTGCGATAAATATGAATTTCTACATGAAATTTTATGTATGAAAGAAAGGCTTTTGCGATAATATCTCAGATGATTGCATAAGTTCGTGCCCGATTTGAAAATAAAATTCAATGGTTACATTTTACAGATTGGTTAATGACTGGTTAAATGAAATATATCACAAAATGAAATATATCGTGTAACATTACTTGTGAGTCAGATTAAATAAATGCAACAGAAGTTGCAACAGAAGCACATACTTCATTAAAACAGAAAACGCATTTATAATCGTAAGAATTGCATTGCAAAATCGCTGACAATTCTTATTCCTACACATTCATCTATAAATGAATCTATTCACTAAGACAATGTGCCTATAGGATGCTAAATGGCACTTGCTTAAAGTCAACGTGTTACCACGCAATGTATTTGCACGAAGAAAGTAGGCGAATGCGAATAAAAGTGCAATTCATAAGAAATATCAATTTCCCATCCAAACTTTAAATTACCTTACACTGCCTTTTCATTTGTTATTTGGTCATTAACTTTTTCTTAGTGAATTATTTCCTAAACTCGTGAATGCAGTTCACAGTTCACAAATTAGTAGATCACTAAAGAAAGTTCTATACTCGCGTGATGAACTATATGTAGATACTAACAATAAGAAAAGCAGAAATCTACAGAAAACGAAGATCCTATCCGCCATATAATTAACATAAATTGGAATGGTACATAAAACTGCTGCACATTAACAGCGAACAATCTTGGCCACCAACGCAATCATTTTAAAATGCGTCATAATTACTAGGTAAGAGTCGATTATGTGAATAAACGATTGGAAGTTGTTCTTGATTGGAAGATTATTCAGAATTTTATTGCCACACGCCCGTCGGACGAAAAAAAAGAACCGTAAGTCATAACTTTCGTCATCCACTACACTGAAGGTTCAAGTTCCCTCAATTCGAGAACAGAACACTGGAAACCAGCGGTGTAATCCAGGGGAAAGGAAAATCATCGTGTTGCAATGCGAATTCGATTCACGGTCGAACAACTTGCCGGTAAAAGCAACGAAATTCCTGTGAGATTTTTATTGCGGAGTCTGAGCTGGCAAAGTGAGGCGCGATGGTATTCTTTAAATAAGAATTTTAAACATGCTATATATTTCCTTTGAAGAATTCTTCATTTGCGAAACTCCAACGCAAGAAAATACCTGCTTGTGGAATTGAATTAATAAAAAAATTCACTATCATAAATATTAAAACACTGTTGTACTAACGAAAAGCATTTCAAACCTTTTAATAAGACTTAGACTTTGCTCAATATAATGTTTAAACAATGTACGATCTTTTCCCACGCGTTTCTTGATTTCTGATATTTTAAAAGGCTGATAAGTCGATCTTATTATCTTATATATAGACGAATAGTTTTGTTGCAATAAAAAATGCATCTTCGCTGTTCATGTACTGGTTACTCTGGTCCTCTACCATTTTTTCTTCGAATTCTAATTAACCAGAAGATATAACTTATCACAGTTAAGTGACTCATTTCGACTAGTTTGGTGAGTTAGGCCGAGAAACCATACGTTGTAATTGTGAGGCGAAACAATGTAAAATATGCGTTAAAAATTTTGCAATAATGAATAAAAAAGATAATAAATGAAGAACATCTGCAGCTTAAGAAAAGCAATTGTTTCTTTCGGAACAACTTAATTTTCAGCGTTCTGCTTTATGAATATCATTATTGACAAAATCACCCTGTATAAACGATTGTTGATTACTAGACTCGGGATTGCAAGACGCGGGAGCTGAATATAAATTTATATTCTTCATTAATAATTTTAGTCTTTTTATTTTCATTGTTTTAAATTGCACGTGCTCATTTTTGTTATAAATGCAGAAAAGCCGGAGTCTATTGATTACAGAGAATAAATATTATGCAAATAGTGGCTCTAATAAGAATATCACTATACACATACCGAAACGTACAGCATGTAATGACGAAAATTATAGCCGCATCAGGCGTTTGACGAGGGTCGGGGAAAGCTGAAGAAATTTCATAGTTCGTTATGTCATGTTCAATACGGGAAACTTAAAGCGTCGAAGCGGACCTTCGTGTGCTAGAATGCCGAGCCCGGGTACCTTTTTGTTCGGAATAATGAAGGCGTAACTGAAGAGGAAGAGTAATGCAAACGAAAGCGCGGTACGCAATCCGACTTGAAATAATTGCTGTGTGGAGATCGATGTGGAAATGAAGAACCGATTAATATTCTGCAGTGTGTTGCTCGAGGAATGCTAGTTTCGCGGTGCATTTATCGGCATAAAGAAACACTGCCAAAACATGAATTTGGGTTTTCACTGTTATTAATTACAGACTTCCAATGTGAACATGTAGTGCGTTTACAATTGGCAATCGTCGGTAAACATGTAATATTAAGTTTACTTTGGTGCGTGTACTGTTTCACACTTGGCTACTATGTACCTAGATTGCTCAATTTTCTCTCTGGTTTAAATTACTCATGCGGATTACTCATGCGACTCTATTTCCTCTCTATTTTTCTGTTTGTCTTATCACTCCGTTATTCACCGATTCACTTTCTGAAAAATCATAACGCGCGTTAAACTGAACAGGTTAGGTACTTCGGTTTGTACTATATCAAATTGCACCTACTAATTTTTGTCATAAATACATAAACGTGTCAGCAGTCTAGCCATAAGTTTCTAAAAGTGTGAATAATCGTTTTCAGTTTCCAATGTATACAGTCTATTACGATTCGATTTCGAAAATGAAAAGATAAAACAACAGCAATAATTTACTGGACGATTATATTCGTTCATGAATGCAATCCAGTCGATGCAATGTACATATACATACAAACGCTACAAACGAGCTGACTCGTGCTCCCATTGATCGTGCAGCAGACCGTAATTTTTCCAGGATTAATTTCACTTTAATTTTGCCGGCTAACTGGCCGACTTCAAGGTATGCAACAAACGTTTCTCCTTCTCCCCTATCGAACGTCACGGTGTATCGCGACACCTCCTCTCTACGGCAACGAGTGAAAGTACTCGGAATTCTTGCGGCCAGTTTGAGCCGAGGGTTCGCGTCTGAAGAGGCTTACGCAATGCGTATGGTAACAGGTGTATTACCTGTGTAATAACGTGTCCAGTGGATTGGTACTCGTTCGCACTTGCATATCAGTCACGATGTTGCAGCGCCCCAAAAATCTCGAGAGCGTCATGCGTGTTCTGATTTCTCATTGGTCGAGATGCGATCATGTCCTAGTAAATCTGTATGTATGTACTGCGTAACCCTTACGTTGCCAACCAAAATGTGTAGATTATTTAGAACTGTTCGTATTTATCATATTTGCACACGTTCTCATTTCAAGATTATAAATTAATACATATTATGGAAGTATAACAAAACCGTTAACGAAGTATTATAGGCGAAAATAATGTTTCCATATTATTGGTTATTTTCAAATATTAATAACTATACTAAATTTGGATAATGAAGAACTGAAACCTGTTCGAAAATGCTGTACATACCTAGCAGAAATATTTCTACAGCGAAAACATTTACACGATTTCCCTAAAATACCTGATAATCAGTAATAAGCGAACGATGTTTCAGAAAATGGTTAAGAGCGAAAAATGATATGCTGCTTCATGAATTTTAAAATTAAAGAAGAATGCTGATACATTGTTCCTTTAGACATTCAACTATCTCGAACAACAAAATTTGTATACTTTGCGGAAAATTTTTCGAAATCGACTTTTGGCCAGCTTTTTCGTGCAAATACCCCACTGTGCATCGGTCTGTGCTTCTCGGGCAAACGACGTGAACGATTCGACCGTGTTGCAATTCACACGCAAGCCGTTCGATGAATACACCGTCGCAAGAATGCGCATTGTGGGCCGAGATTCAGTCGCATTCTACTCGCAACGGGTAATTTAGATTGTGAATGTCTGACAGAATGCGACTGACGTAATTTATCGAGTAATCGATCGTGCATTGACATTTGACGTTGACTTTTAGCCGCGACTTTTAAAAACGTTTTTCTTTTTCATTTCAATGCGTATACATGTATGTGTGTATACCGTTATCGTCACGGCACATCCGGTTTTTTAAGTATCCACATTTTATTCCGTGCCACATGAAATGTTGATTTTCTGATCGAGTTCATGTTACCTGCGCTACCTGCCTTGCAGGATGTCCTCCGCAGTTTGTTGATCTGAGTTGGAACTCGTTTCTGGTTCTTGTCAAGCAGCTTCTTATTTACTATTAATATCTATTTTTTTTTTCTCGAGAAATGACATTATACTATACTTCCTCATAACTGCGTTTCGTGCCGGGATTATTCTTTAAATTTTATTGTGCCTTGACATAGATGCTCCATACATCTTTGTCACTACACAACTCGTAATAAAACGGTTTATCGCAAATATTTATTCGGTATTCTAATTATCAATGTTTACATAAGTCAAATTAATTGTATGAAATCAGTGGGTCACATTATATCTGAATATTATACATTCTATTATATTATACATACATCATTGGCATTCTATTATACATATGTACATAGAGTGGCTCACGAAAGTATTCGAACGCCCTTTAAAACAGAATAACTTTTTTATAATTCTAACAAATTATAATTTAAAATTATAATTTACAAAGTTACATACAAAAATAAAAAAGTCAGTTTTTTAACTTTTTTATTAGCGCCCTTAAAGAAAATTTAAAATATATGTTTTGTAGATCTATGTTAGTTGTACACATGCTGAAAATTTCATCGAAATCTTTTATATTATAAAAATCATTTAAAGAAAATTTAAAATTTAAAGAAAATTTCAGCGCAATGTTCGGCGAAATGTTCAGGTCCGTACGAAGCTTTAGAGGTTTCTCTGGCGCTGAAGAAGACGCAATTCGCCCCTCCCCCTTCCGCCGGTGGGCCGCCAATTAACGCATGTAGAAGATAATCGCGAGGACTCGTTAATTCGCGCGGAAACAACCCGTCGTCCAGTCGAAGATGCGTTTCTGGCGGCTACGGTGGTTGGATGACATTTGACTGGTACCTCAAACGTACATGCATACATACATCTCGAGATCGCGGGATCACAGGGATCACGAGATCGCGATCACGCTACCGCGGGCGGCCAACAGCAGCAGCGAAATCAACGCATCGGATCTTTAACGCAGCAGACAAGTCTGCGACACGTTTTCGCCGGAAGAGCACACCGGCCGACGATTATTAATTGCGTACGACAGTAGGCTTTTAAGCTGATCAAAATTTCTGTCCCGTGAAACGTTCTGCTTCCCTGCTCACAACTTTCAATTATAATGTAGACTGAAAGTATCCGAGGGTCTCGTCGCGAGAGAGAGACCCGACACGAGGAAATTCACATCACAAGGGGAATTTAATCTGCTGGATGATTATGTCACCAGCGACATGCCAGTCTCATGCTATTCTTCAAACCGAGCAATCAACGTAATTTAGCGTATATTCTATTAGGTACTTGTAGAAGTTTCTGCCTTTTACCAAGGGACTGTCGTAAAGGTTGGGACATGCTTTGTTTTTTAGCTATAACATTTCATAGGGTGAGAATTACGTAAAAAAATGTATGCTGTTGGAAAGGTATAGTTGCCAGCTACATTTTCGCCGCAGAAAATATCACAACAGCGTCAACGGATAAAAAGTTATAGCCAATTTTCTGAACACAATGTTTTCGACAGAACATTTTACCTAAATATCTCGCTTATTTTTTATGGCAGGATAAAGATCAGAGAATTTAACTAAACTGAGTCTCTCCGCAACTAATTAAATACACAAATATATTAACGAGCGGTAGAAAGTTCAAAAAGTTAGATTTATGTTTGTTCCTTTTCTCACAGATGTTTGCAATCCATAAGGAAGGTAATTTAAGAGTTAAGAATAACGACGAAAACATATCAGTAAGTGAAATAATATGTAAATTTGGAAACTTGAACAGAAACGTTGAACACTTCTAACAGCTTCATTTCTCGCGTAAAAACACTTCCTCGAAGGTAGGTAATTAAAGCAAAATGGGAACTAAAAGAGTTTTGCTTTTACTTTTCAAAACAGGTGTGTAAACGGGGAAGAATTCTTATCTCACGAATACATCTCGAATTCCTAGCAGAGAATTTAGAAATTGTAATTTCGGTGTAAGAGAAAGCCTGCAAACAATGAATTCAATGGTACTAGAGATGAATGAAAGAAACGGCATGATATACTTACATATTTACATGTACAGTCAGTCCCACAAGTATTCGTACTTCCTTTAAATCAGGATTACCTTTTCTACAATTGTTGTAAAATTTACTAATGCTGGCCTAGCACACAAGTCGGCACAACGATATTAAGGGGACCTTTGCTCTTGTCCGGGGCTCTTCGCGCTTGCATAATACATAATAACTGGAATCCGCACAATCTTCGCACAACTTAGCACGATAGAAAAAATTGAAAAAAATGTAATGTGGGGGCTACTAAAAAAATCGTTTTTCTAGTAGTAGTTTCAATATTCGAGCACGATATAGCACAACTCAGCACAACTGTTGAAATTATTTATTTCCACAAGTAGTGGGGGGAGGGGGGCTAACTTCCTAGGAGGCCGTTCTAGCCCACTGTGGCATCGGCAGGTTTTTGTGCGGTACCGCGATTAATACTTCGGATGATTTATTTCCAATTGTATAAGAAAGTCACGGACAGGTTGATAAGGTGCTAACGATCGCGCGGAAAACTGGCCTTGGGCGGTCAAAATGGCGCGGGTATATTATTTGTACGTTTAAAGCGCCTGTAATCGTAAAAGTCAACGGAATAGCAGAGCTATTTCAGGTGTTCAGAAGTGCCGCTCGAGCATCTTCGCTGCTCAGGCACCTGTCGCGCAGGACAAAGCAATAATGACGACTAGCTATATCTCTGCATTTCCGTTGATCCAAGTCCCTGATTGGTCGTTTCAAATGCACTTCCCAAGAGACACTTATTATTTTGCTATTTATTATTCGTCGCGTCTAGTTTCATCCTTATTCAGAGTATGTGCCTCTTTTCCTTCGAAATTCCAAAGGCAACTGGTTTCTAAAGCACAGATCAACTTAGCGATGAAAGGATAAAACGAATCAGTCAGTTGCGTTAAATATTCATCGAGAATCGCAACAGACCAGGAACTAATGATAGAAAGATGATCTACGCTCAAGATACGTTACGTAATCGAAAAATTTAACGACTTAATGCTAAGATTTAGTCTGTCATGGGTCTGACGTTAAAATCTCGCGACTTTAATTACCGTTGAAAATAATCCCCAATATTCAAATTAATTAAGATCTACTCGGGAGATTATGTTTTCTACATGTGTTGTGTCATTGAAATATTCACGTCGAAGATAAAGTTACACGATTCCCATTAAACTTTGTTGTCTTCTCGTTGTAATATACGATGTCCATAAAATCTTCGGAGAATATTACTGCGATTTTTTTCGACATAGAATTCAATATGTTAATGAACACTTTACTGTGTTAGCTTTCCGGTACTGTTTATTAAGTTAATCTTCCAACATATTGATTAATACTTTACTTTGTTAGTCTTTCGGTACTCTTTATTAAGTTAATTTTCCAAGATATTAATTAACACTTTACTTTAGTAGTTTTTCTTTAAATAAAAATTGTCCAAATCACAGAAAATTGTAGGAAACGAATGTTAAATAAGAATCTACATATTTCTTCTGTTAATCATTTTAAGGAATTGTGGATAACGCACCTACTAATTTTTACCATAAATTCGTAAAATCCGCAGTTTAATCATGAGCAAACCTATTGATCATTCCGGTTATGTTGGTCGTTCGACGCATCATGTCACGTTACTTAGAGCTTTCACAGTCAGATGATTCAAACGAATTGATTCAAGCCAATCGGCAAGCTGTATGTATATGTATGTAGATCCTAGTGTGAACGCTTAAAGCACATTAACTTTCAAGCACGAAAGAGAGGAACACGGTATGGCGCGGCGCACGGCCGAGTAAGCAAACTTACGATACATGAGCGCGTCGTACTACGCCCCGGGCTGGAGAAAGTCCTTGCAGCCGCATGCAGGAACTGCATGCTGCATACGCTTCGCACGTATACACTTTTACACGGATAGGGGAATATTGCACAGTTTCACGTAACGCACATGCCGAGCGGCTAACGTAAGAAATGTCGCACCGAGGTCTTCAGCATGGACAGTGATGAGTTCACTGCGATTCCTATGCACTTATGGCGTTCACGAAGTTGCTAAACCGATGGGACAAAAGCTTCTGGTCTAGTAATTTGCACGCGAGTGGTTTTTGCTTTCTTTATTTCGCGATGTACATTCAATTCTATGCATTTATGACGAAAATGAACAGCCGCAATTTCGAACAGTAGAAACATTAAAAGAATCTAGGAGTATCAACACGTTAATTTTGTCCTTTTAACAGTATTAGAGGGAGTAATAAATTTTTATTTGACTCTCTCCAGAATCTCTCTCTCTCTCTCTTTGTAATAGATTATGAACATTTTTATTTTGCACAAAGATCCGCAGTCTACTGATTTAACACCAGATTTACTAGAGTTCTAATATGTATATGTTTAATTCACGATCATTGAAACTGTAAATTCCATGAGGAATTTACCCTAACTCTAAATTGCGTGACGTCGAGGCGTCGGTCATCCAAGCTGTCGACGAAAAATGATTAGGATTTCGGAAAGAACACGCAACCAGCGTAAAATATTAACAAACGCCACTGTGAAAGAAAAATACGTGCTGCTTCGCAGGATATATGTATCTGTTAATCGGGAGCGATCGCCTTGGTTTCGTTAAAAGAGTTGCTTCCTGAACGGCAATTTCGTTGATAAAATCAGGCCACTTTCACTGGAAAACGGTTAATTTACGAGCAAAACCGGAGCGCAACGTTCTCCGGCGTGGTGTGGTTGTGGCGCGGCGGCGAGGAGAATGGCGCGGCCCGATGAAGAACGTGCAAGAAGGCGAAGCAAACAGCAAGCCGAAGAAGACAAGGAGAGGCCGGCGTTCGCTTTCTTCTCGCTCATCGAGCTAATTGACCGGATCGAAAGATGAACGTCACGAGCGTTCCAGCGACTGAGGACGGTCCTGCCTTGGTGCTTGGTGCGTGGTACTAAACGGAGCAAATGTTGAGCAGTGTGAAACGGAAACGAGCGAAGAAAAGAACGGAAGGGAAGAAGAAGTGGCTAGTATGCGTGGGATGGTGGCAGAAGTGGTGCATTCACACCGAGAACCGTATCTGGTTTCCTCTCTTTTTTCCTCTCGGTCCTTTCGCAAGTGCAATGCGGGCGGTATCAAATATTATATGATTTAATCAGGGCTCGAAATAAACAGGCACCTTCCCCTTTTCATTAAAAAATTCTGTTCGAACTTGTACGTCTCGTTCAACAAAATATCTGTTCCCGTGGAACTTTTACCAAAAGAATTGTTACCTCTTGCAAACTTTTCCAAGAAATATTTTAGAATATTAAAAAGTTCCATGGAAACAATTTTTTTGGAAAGGTTTAATTGAAAGGTCCCTATAAAATAAATAAAACAGTAACAGTTATATGCATGTTAGAAATATTGAATTTAAAATATCATTTTAATTTCACAGGCATTTTCTATATTTGTGGGACTGAAATTATTTCTATAATCATTTAATATAAACTTCAATGTTGCGAACAAATTTATATTTCAAATATCATTCCTGAATTTAATTATTCCTTAAATATTTCGGTATTTTAATCTCATTGTGAAGGAGAAAGTACCGCAGCAAAACGTACACCCACAGTTACAGGTACATTTACCCTATCGAACTGATTCCAGTCCTAGTGCATAGAGTTCCAGGGTTCCAGCCACTGGATAGCACGTCACCCGAACAACCGGAGAACCTTGGCAAGGGAAAATAAATAATAGCGAGCGACCTTCGTAGTCGGCCGCGAGAAAGAAGTTAATTGCTCTCCACGTGGCTGCGCTACCGCGCCGTTCGAAAATAATATCCCGAGATCGGTGTAATCGCACTGTTACATGGCACGTTTCACTGGCCGCGGCCGCGTCCTCGCCGCTTGTTCTTGGCCATCGTTTTTTCGCTCGTTTTCGCCGCTATCGTCGTGAGCTATTGCTGATATCGACACCTCCAGAAACCTCAATATGGTGATTTCTATCGCTAATCTTCCGTGCCACGTTTTTTCACTTTTCCATGAACAATCAGGAAGTGGTGTTGCGTGTCTTGTAAGCACGCAGAAACCGAGATCCCGACGAAACCCCCTTCGACCCTCTTCCAATTCTAATGTTTACGATAGTCTAATTAGAGTGGCATGCAACGACGAAACATTAATGTTTCTGCGATCGCTGGTTGCGTGGCTCTATGTCGATCCTGCATTCGGGTCGTTGCATTCGACACGACCTTCGAAGTTCATTGAATAGGTTCTTGCTCTTTACCTTTATGACGAAGCTTCTATGGGTGCACACATCAGGCTGGAGGAACGACTGGTGCGGAACAAGCAAATGATCCAAGAAAAAGTTTTAGCTCCCCTCTGTGCCGTCATCCCGTTAAATGATCTCTTTCGTAAATCAGACAGCAGCGTCACTTCTTATACTGATTCGGTGAAAAGATATTGGAACAATAATTCCGCTTCAGGCAAACGAACATTATAGTGGAAGTTTGTGTAACCAAGCTAATTAAGTACCTATGGTGTATTCTTAACCCTTTGCACTCGAATGGTCACTCCGAGGCGCCATGCCAGTAAAAATTGCCATACCATTATTCAAAGTAGTTTTAATATTATTAACACTAGAACTACCGAGCACTAAACGCAATTAGCATACATTATAATAATGAGAAAATATGGCGGCGCCCTTACCTGTCAAAAACACTGTAGATCGCTCAACTTTAAGCAAGCATAACTCCTGAACCATTGGTCCAACAGGATCGAAACTTCGATCTCTGCAGCCGCCCGGGTACAAATATACTGGATTACATAGCAAATACATCATACTTTATAGGAGAAAGGCAGAAATTTTGAGTCCGATAAAGTAAAGAGCAGCCCTCTTGGTGCAAAATTATCATTATGGTGCTGCAAAAGCCATGAATTATTTCGCCACAAACAATCGCTGAGCGTACCAAAACGCATGTAACCTTCTCGAAAGCCGACAATAGACTAAACATCGAATACGACAACGAATGTGCAGACACTTTTCAGACATGTTTACCACCAACACAACCACAACAAAAATGGCTTCAATCAGACTAATACAATCCGCGAAATTACAAAATTCTCATTACTTTTTGAACACACCTCGTACATCTAAAGACGTTCCCCACCGAACAGAAGATTTTTCGGTCACTTTATAAGAGTCACCCTGTATAGAATGCAGGAGAACATCAATTTTCTAATAAGGCAAAGGAAAAGAAACGCAAGTTCGTGCTCCGACTTTATTATGACCGAGGAACGGGAACACAATTAGCCCTCGGGAACCTTAACAGAACCCTAAATACAGCTCGATTTTTGTCCCATTCCGATTCAACTAACGGTCACGTTCATCGTGCTTCGATTGCGGGTCAAATTCTTCGGTTCGGAATGCGTATCAGGGGAAGAAAAGGTGCTCGGAGATGCGCCTTGAAATTTAGCTCGAGTCTAAAAACCGTCGGCCAGAAAAACGCGAACGCAGATGCCCCCGTATTCGTTACAACGTAGCAGCCCAATCTGCGCTTCGATCCACAAGTTTCCAAGTACGATTTACCGTTCAATCCTCCTGGACGGTTCACGCAGCCGATACCTCTTGGTTTTTTGCGGTTCGAAGGGGCAACGATGAACTCGACATAAATCACTGGCCGAGGGAAGTTGCAACAATGTAGTTCTACAAAAACGCTAACGAATCTGCCGCGCACCACGCCGGGATTACAAAGTACAAAATTTGATGCCAAACAGGGTAAATGTGCGTATTACCAATGGGACTAAAATGCGTAAAATAAAAGCCAACTTTGGGAAAATTTTCATGTTTTATGAGCTCGGAATTATGAAGCTACCAGAAAGATGGCGGAAGTTCATCGAACAAGATGGAAAATATTTTACTGGTTCAAATTGATTGCCTGAATAGAAAAATTCGGTTTTATCTCACCTTAAAATATTCTTGCCAATCCAATACTTTGCCTGTACAATTCAATGAGAATGTATTCGCGTTGGTTGGTCAAACAAAATTGTTGTCAATCATTTGTTGTCCCATTTGAGACATGAGTTATTTTCGGCGGTCGTGAAAATAATACGACCATTGATCATTGGATCACTGGACTAAAAGAATTCGTTCATTGGCCAGATCACTGTGCCACCTTTTTGTCAGGTGTATCGTTGCAGGCGCCCATATTTTTGTACGAATTTGAAATCGTTCGAATCTGGAGAGTCTGCTGTATTTTCATTCGATGAAGGCTGTTACTAATATTTTGTAAATTGATTTGATTACAGGCGGAGCGATGTTTAAACGGCTATCGAAGTCGAGGCGCCACAGCGCCGACGACGTTGCTCTCTCGTTGTCGAGCCCGTCGACCCTGGACGAGCCGCCGGGGACGTCGACGTCGCGGGACAACTGTCAAAGCATCAGCCCGGCCGCCCTGCTGAGGGTTTCCAGGACAAAGTACACCAGGAGAAGCTGCGGTGACGCGAGCGCGATGCAGGCGTTGCTCGCCGCTAAGCCGGAGCAGGAGCAAGACGTCGCCGAGGCCGATTACCAAATGGTCACCGCTGTCCCTGCCTTCATCGTCGAACACGAGCCCGAAAAACACCGAGGTAATTTGCGATCGAATCTGTCGCTGCCAATTAACCGGTCGGTGATCGATTAATTCGCGAGCAAAACTGTCACTTCGAACAGGATCCATCCCTCTCCGTCGCGTTGCCGAACACTCGGGATTCGGGAATGGAGATAACTATCCTTGATTGAACACAAGTTCGGTGGCTCTTCAACTTGTTTCAAGTACGAATAATCAATTATTTTCACACTCGAGAAATCATTCATTATTCACACCGCGTGGCCAACGCACACAAAGAGCGCTCATTAACAGATTAAGGCGGCAGTCTCGTTTCCAGGATTGCAAGGGTGCGGGATATTCGCTTTCTCATTTCTCGATAATACAAACACGAGGTTTTTCAGTAGCCAAAAACGCTAGATAACAGATAGTCCAGTGCTCATAAGGGTGGTGTAGAGGGAAATGGAAGGAACATAATTTTTAACTTTGGGACTTTGTTTGGACTTGTTAGGAGGTAAATATACTAAAAGTCCCCACTCCTAGGAGGTCAGCGAGGTGCAGAGGGGCACGTAGAAGGTCCCCTTTTTCGGTTTTCCGCTTATATCTAGGAAACTATATGTCCTAGCGATAAGACTATTCTATACGAAATTAAAGATGACAAAATGTGCCATAAGATCGATTTCATTCAATTTTTCGCTATTACGCATAGTTTCCGAGATATCCGTGCTCAAAGTTCACCCGAAACTCACTCGCTCGTACGCCAAAACTATTGATTTTACAAAAAAAAATTGTAATTACATAAATTGTAGGAAATTTTCTCTAGTTTAATTTTGTATATAAATGTTTTTATCGTAAAATGAGTCAGAAAGGAGATATTGTCAAAAAACTGCTATTAGGCGCCATTCTTCTAATATGGCAACGCGAGCGACAAAGATACGAGGTGGCAAAGTTGAAATTCGGAAAGAGCACATCGAAATCTATAAAATTACACATTTTTAAAACTCCCGGATAACTTTTCAGGTAAAACTACCAAATGACTGTACTAAAACAACAAATGGTACTTTAAAAAAAGTTACCAAACTGTGTAAAAAAGAATGTCTTAAAATGCATTTTTTTTTTGTTTTAAGAAACTAATTTTCTTTGAACCTCTTCAGGGGTACAAACAAGAAATCATCTCTTCTTTCTATTTTTTTTTTGGAAAATTCGTGCCTGAAGAGGTTAAATAATAGGAGAAGTTGTTACTAAAAATTGCTTCGGAACAATATACTGAGAAGCTTTTAACTGCTGATCTTTGATATCCAGAAGGTTATTAGAAAATTGCCGGAAAGTATTATAATCGAGATTTTTCGTACGTGGTAGTTCTAGTTTGTTAATTACAGCAATATTTATCATGTTCAACGTAAACACATTAATCGCGAACCGTGGTAACGGACTTGAAAAGAGTACAGTTAACTGAGAGTACCCTTCGGGTCGTTACGGTAGAACCTATGCTTCGATCGGCAACAAAAGCGTCTCATTTACAAAATCGGTGGATTGTGGATGTAACGCACGTTCGAACCAGAACGAGACATGACCGGGCTCACGCTGTGGGACCAGCTAGCTTGATCCAAGGGAAGAAAAGAGAAGCGAACGAATATGAACGCCACGATTTTCACATTCAAATGCGCTCGAAGACGCTCGGTTGCTCACGGAGAAACGTGAAAGCTCGAGGGTCAACCGTTTAACCGTTTAACCATTTGACTGCGGCGCACGTCAAGCTAAATTAACACTTTGCCAACCGGCCGAGTTACGTTTTACCATACGCACGCCTTTACTTCGTGTTTCGGCATTTCGAATGTGTATTTTTACTTTATTGTTGGTGACATATGTATACGGTTAGGAGCATAACTGATCACACACACACTTTAAATTAAAATAAGCTTTTTATGAATGGACCAAACCACTTCAATTTCTCTGTAAGGCTAGAAGAATTAGTTTAACAATGCTTTTCGTCGGAATTGTGAGAAGCAATAGTAAAAATTGATTAACGATAATTTAAAAGATGTGTTGGGCCAACTCGTACAAATTATATACGCTCTGAAAATTTCATTGTAAAGAAAGTTGGAAAAATCAATTTGTACTATTGCTTTCCACAATTTCGGCCAATTGCATTTTCTCAACATATTTTTTAGATGTCGTTTACTAAACTAATTCTTCTAGCCTTAAAAATGGCGAGAAGACTTTTTTATAAAAATAAATGTAAACATCAATCAATAATGGATATAAATTATTAATTGTTTGTGTGGTACACTCGTTCAGAAAGTACACGTCTTCATTCTGATAAATTAGCGCTGGAGATCTCAAAGTTGCTAGAACATCATCTTTCCCAAATACTATTTATCTCGTCCGTTACTCAACAGCCGAAGCTAATTAACTTGTCAAAAGATACGAGAGGTTGATGGAAGCAATTATTCATTGGCGGTAATTTATTGTCAAACTATTCGAACTTCTATACATATACATAGAGGGAAATGAGGTGACAGCATCGACCCGACAACGTAACGTCTTCCATTCTTCTTTTACCACTACGCACGGTGGACACCGTTTTCTGATGTGGCGAGTCTAATTGTAAGTGCCCCCAAACAGACCTCCATGCTCTGATGGTCTCGGTGTCCTTTGCTTCACAGCCAACGGATTACGAAGTACTGTTGCTCTCTCGGCGTTCGGTATCCGTAGCCTTCATTCCACAGCCGAAAAGCGTTGCTTCAAACTTCGCATGCGTTCACTAAATGCGCTATGGTCATTTGCTTTGTTAGACCTCTAAACGCGTAGGAGAATAACACTGTATTACTATACATCTTTCAACGCATGTTTATCGTACTCGTATGGAATGCTTACACCTGCATCACACATCCTGCATTCTTCTATTTACAGTGGATAACAAAAGTAAGTTAACACTCATATTTTCAATTACAACAGTAATATTTATTCATCGGCTTCGGTTCGGGTAATTGAGGATTTCTTAATATTCTATGTGATTTTGATCATGGAATTGAAATGTAGAAATCGAAGTTGGGTAATAAACGATTTGATATTTTATTTGTTTGAATAGAAATAAACAAAAGTATATTTTAAACTCTTTAAACTTTCAATTTCGCGACATGCATAGTGTGAACCGAGCCTGAAATCACGATAATTCGCTTGCGTCATATCCGGGGTATTTAATGTTCACAGGTATTTCGAAAATGATGAAAAGGTGTTGGGCGTTAAACTTGCGAGGATGATTTAAAGCCACGATAAAATTGCGCCGTCGCAGCTTTGGTTTAATAGGCCACGGTTCTGTCCGTGTCACGGTACCTTCTTCTAGAATTAAATTACGGATTATAGCGCGTCCTCTCGGCTCGTATCCTCAGTTCTCTGCCAGTTACGAGCAACGTCGCGATGTAAAGCTTTTTCTCTGATTCCGTGTCGCCTGTTTGTACACCGCGACGCCGCGCCGCGCCGTAATTTTAAAAGTTGAATGGCTGGAAGCGTGAGGGTGGAAGAGGATGGAACGGTGCGAAGAACGTAATTGAATTACGTGACGGTAATTGAATTGGCAGATTTTGTTTCCCCCCTATTGGTTGACGGGCGAATTTCTGATGCAGCATGCCGCGCCGAATGTAAATGGAAGCAATTTTCCCGGCCGTGCGCGAGTCAGTTTGATACGCGCGTAATTCGGGTTTTCGTTCTTGATGGACATTCACGAGGTGAGTTAATAACCTGTCACGAATAAATTCACTGGAAATTAATAAGGATATCATAGCTGTTTGTTATCGCATTGAGGACACAGTCAGCCAAAAACGTCACCGTACATTAAAACGAAATAATTCTCTTAACCCTTCTCATTTCTCTATAATGCAAAGATGGGGTTTACAGTAGTCAAAACCCCTAGATGAAAGATCGATCTAGGACGCCATCGCCCTCAAAAGTCCTATTTTTTTTATGTTTACGATTATGATTGGTGGTTATATGATTCTTGCATTCAATTTTACTGACAAAAATCATATAAACTATATGTATACGATAAATTACAATGTACAACAAATATCTGAACTTCTAATTATGTGCTGATTATTATGTGAAAGATTTTTCAAAATTAAGCAATAATCACCGGTCGGTAATGTGTTAATTCATATGTTTATTTTAACGTAACGTTCACGAGTTACGATATATGTAAACTTGCAAATTGAGGCTCCCTTAGATCTACTAACCGCTAGCCATTACTTGGCAGGTTGCCATTCGCAAGGAACGCGGAACAACAAAAGTCCTTCTTAATCGGTTTTTGATACGGAAACCAATTTTCTCAATTTGCATGGAGTATGTCTACCCAGCTCGGCCAAGGATGACAGCAGTCATTTTGAGCAGTCCACGCGAGGTAATTATTACCCCATTCAATGCCCTTTCATAGTTGATTAATCAAGGAACTAATTAATCAACGATAAAGCAATGATGCTGACGCGTCATTGAGGTCGGGCCGGACATGGCGCCGATAGGCAATAGGCACGCATGCAAATACACGCGCGCGTCGATTGTACACTGTACACGCCGATCCACGGATGCTACTCGTTACCTTAATGAGAATGTAAGGCATTGCACTTGTCACGGTGCATTCGACTCGTAATGAATTTTCCCGTTTCGTCCCTCAAGATTGATTTGAGGAATTACTTATCGCCTCTCCATTGTTCGCTTTTATCTTTCAATTTGCATCGCGATAGGAACGCGTCCAGACAACGGAGCGGCCGATATCAATGTCTGACATGTTTGAATGAAGATGAATAATCGATCTTACGCCCTTCACGCTTCTCGGCGACTCGTGTTCAATTAATTCAACGACAGGGAAATTAGACATTACGATCCCGTAGAAAAATTCATGTTCGTTATGTTATCAGTCATTACGCCAAAATATTTATTACGCGTTAGTGATTATATGTATAAATCAGAACGAAAACATGGGCTGTTTCATCAGCTGTAAGACTAATTAAGGGGGTAGTATATACCCTCGGATTGTAACTAGAAAATAACTAGAATCTTACTAGGAAAATGGGTCTGCGCCATGTCGTTGTTTGACCTTATACGAGTATATTTTGAGCTGGGTGAGGGCTCATTCTAAAGAGGAAGGTTCATCACACCACGCTCTAGTCATGATTTTAACGAGATTATGTTTATATCTAATAATATGACGCGATCTTTGTCCGTTCGGGTGAACTGAAATGATCTGCCGCGTTAACCTAGGTACTATCGCTACCTGGTAGTCCGTTCTGTCGTACATACTCCCGCGTGCATTATCGCGAAACACGTGTACCCGATACCTGAGCAGCCTGACAATCGCTTACCATGGTATAGGAGCGAATGGCCTCGGCTCCGGCCCCGTTAACCGGGGTGACACCTCGAAAAAGTAGTCCCAAAATACGCGGAACCAGCTCAAGTCTGTTACTCGAGTTCCTCGTCGTCGTTCCTGGGGGCGACCATATGTCGACCACGGACGAGGATGCCGCCGGGTGGTTTTTCGTACTACGAGATGGCCCGGTATCTCATCCACCGTCTCTTCTTGTGCCCCTTTATTGGAACGCGCACAGCTGAAGCTCCAGCATCGCGGACTCGACTGGATTCCGGGAAATGTTTCGAGCCCCCTTCTTTCAATCGATTTACTGTTAGATCGCGGCTACATTCCTCGCCAAGGATTTAGAGAATTTTCTTTTCCTATGCCACCGCGATTAATTTTTCTATTAGGTAGGTGCTTGACAATAAGGTTTGTCGAGGACTGGGATCCTCCAAAAAAGGACACACGTAAGTTGTATAGAAAAATCGTGATCTTGTGCATTGCACGGACAAAAGGCGTGTGTGGTACATCAGAATTAAAAAAAAACACATTATCGAAGCGCGGGAGCGGCCCGCTTCTACTACGCACGCAGCTGAGAGAGCGGAACCCTGTACGCAAACAAACCGAACGTTGCAGTTGGTAGCTGCAATCCTAAGTTTCTGTAACGACAGGTATTAAAGTTTGGCATTTTCGTTGACTGTTTCCAGGCTCGAGTTTCGGAGTTTGGGGTCGCAGGATGAGTAAAAAGATAGATTCATTCCGGCGGGCTGGTTCCCGTGAAACGATTTGCTCTATATCGGAAAGATCCGACAGCGGGAGCAATAACAACAACAACTGCACCACCAGCAACAACAACAACAATAACAACAACCATCATTTACCATCGAAAGTGGACCAGTCACTGCCGGATTTCAAGCTAGACTCGAAGCAAGAAAAGAGAATACCGGGAACGTTCCATAGATCACCGTCACCCTTCAAATCCTTCTTCATCCGTATGGGTTCCACGGGGATGCTGAACTCGGCGAAAGGCAACCGGCGTTCGCAAAATATCGACGATAGACTGAAAACTTGCGAAAAGGACAATCTGTTCAGGAGCTGTAGCACGAGTCAACTGAACACCAGTCCGACCTACGTGAAAGGCGACGATCCCTCGGAAGGGATCGATCTCCAGATCTCCAGTCGCAAGGACAAAACCGTCTCTTGCGATAATCTAGCGCGTCAGAATGTCGACGCGTACGACGACCATATCAGCGATGCCGGTACATCCCTCTATCCCCTTGGTAGCCCATCGGTGACGAACTTCAGTTCGTGCGACTTTGAACACTCGAGAAACGAATCGCCGATGAGGAAGAGCAACAGCTGCGACTTCAAAGAAACGAAAAAGTCCAGCTTTCCGTACGCTTTTCTACGATCGAAACTCTCCGTCCTACCCGAAGAACGTCACAGCACGTTCGCATCGAAGGATGAACGATTATTCAAGACGGCCTCCGAAGAGCATTTCCCTGCCTTGAAAATAGAGGACACATACACCGGCACGACGACGTTGGGCAGACGGCGTTCGAGAACCGGCAATTTCTCCCGGGGAAATCCGAACAAATCTCAAGAATCCTCGGCTCCGAAAGGCGGGTTCAACTCGTACACGGAATTCCGCAAGAACTCGAGCAGGTGCGAGCAGGATAGGTTCAGTCTGAATCCGAGCCAGTTGGAGAGAATCGATGACCACTTCCAACAGGAAGACATGGGTTGCTACAGCTCGTACGACAGCAGTCCGATGTCACTTCGAGGGAATATCCATCATGCTGATCCCGTCCAGGAGAGGGTGGACTTTGTAGGGAAGATGAACGAGTCCAGGTTTTCCGAAACGTCCTCGTTGAACGTGGACCTGGATATGGTGCCCACCCTTCGAAATCATAGAAGAAATTCAGCGCCCAGCGGCGAGCAGAGGCTGTCCTCTCACTATGTAAGCTCGAACGAATCGGGGTACGACAGTGACGGGCCTAGAGGAGAATCCGCTGCCGCTTCGGAGAACGAGGGGCTAAGCTTAAAGTGCACGGATAGCTCGGATACCAGCAGCGTGGTGGATTCCGAGTTGGAGAAACCCATAAGAAGTTCCACGCCGAGCGAGTGCCAAGACCAGGAAAACAATCACGAGCCCAGGACGAAAGAGAATTCTGAAGCCGATGCCGTTAGAGAGGGGAATTCCTCCGAGTTGGCCGATGGCATCGACGGATTCAGGTGGCATCAGAGCAACTCCGGCAGACTGTTACCCAGCATTCATCAAACGTACGACGATACCGCGATGAATTCCCAGTTCCCCGCCTATAGAAACGGATTAAACAGTTTGCAGAGCTCTCCGCCTAAATCCCTTGATATTTCGCCGCACCGTATGAGACTACAGCAAGATAAGTCTAGGTTCCTCAGCGACATCATTCAACCGCCGAAGAGGGTTCGACGATGTCGACTGGTGCAGCTACATAAGAGGGATCCGAAAGAAAGTCTAGGAATTCGGTTGGCGCAGCAGCGGTTAGGGGAGCTTCGATATATCGTCGTGCAGCTTGAAAGCGACGGAATTGCGCACAGGTAGGAAGCTTTCATTTTTATTCACCGATAAATAGACTGCGGATCTTTATGCAAAATAAGAATTGTCTGCATCCATTGCAAGTAGGGATTGCAATACCGGTATTAATACCGGTATTAGGAATTTTCATGAAGGTACGAAAACACAGTTGTTTAATAGAAAAAAACATTAACTAATTTATTGAATTCATACTTTTGGAATGTGATTGTAAAAAACATAATGCATCTATTGAACTGTCATTAAGCCTTGAACGTATTTTTCTGCACAAATTACACTGCAGTTTGTTGCAATTCAGTAATTAAATACGCACACTTTTAATTAAAAAGGATAACTTTTTGATAAATGTACCAAACGACTTCAGTCGTTTTGCGAAGCTAGAAGGAATAGTTTAGTACATAACGAGTAATAAAAATTTTGAATGGGTACAAAATGTGTCGGTATATAATGTACATATTGTTTCATAAAAATTGCAAGACTGAATTTATGAAGATTGTTCACAATTTTTATAAAAATACGTGCTCGAATAAAAAAATGTATCGAATAATGTCTAATGGAGAAGAGAGCATCTTCATAATTTCAATAATTAAAAATTAAAGAATGTGAAAGCGGACATTTAAATCGAACTTTAACAATGATCCAATAAATCAATGCAAGTTTGAACTAACGAAGATAAAATGTGACCATTATAGGGATGGTAGACTGAGACTGGGTGACGAAATCGTCGAGGTCGAGGGCAAGGAGCTCAGAACTCTGGAGAGCTTGGAAGAGGTCCAGGATTTCTTGAAATCCTTTACCGGTAACAAGATACGTTTAATTACCGCTTACGAAGAGACAGTGCCGCAGGTGTACGTTAGTCCGCCAACATTGCCTGGGGAATACGAGTACCTGGAAAACGCGAAGAACCTTTCCAACCTGTCGTTGATCGACGGTCAAACGAGGCAGGGTGTACAGTCGGAAAAATCCAGCAAGACCACCGAGGAAAACGTTCAATTAACAAAGAGGCCTGATTTTCTACCCCTTTCTTGTTTGACCAAGCAGCGAAAGAGTGCAGAGAATGGTCTCGAATCGACAACGGAATCACAGCATTACCTGACGAGGCACATCGCCAAATTTGAAAAGGGTTATGGCAAACCCAGCCTTGGTTTCAGTGTCGTAGGAGGCAGGGATAGTCCTCGGGGTGAAATGGGGATTTTCGTCAGAAGGGTTTTCCCTGGAGGTCAAGCTGATGTGTCAAAGTCACTATTTCAAGGTAAAGTATTTATTTTATTTATACAGTAACACTTGTTCGAATCACTGAGTCCACAAAATCACTGAATCACAAAAGGACTCCGCGTTTCCTCTTTTTCGAATAAACGTACGTACAGGTTTTGCACTCCAAATTCACCCTTTTGCAAATCAATTTCACCCATTAAGAATAGTTCAAATTAATTAGTACTTACAATACTTAAAATAAATTACACTTGAAAGCATCTTCCTTGAGTTCAGAAGAAGCCACCATGGACATGAGGGTGCAGCGAAGTGCTGTGTGACGTTAGACTCACATGAACAGTGTCATGCGAGGGAAACATAAGACTCGATACTCAATACGCTTCAATAAAAACTTTTATTTCATTGAAAAAAATTTTTTAATTGGAAAATGGCTATACAATGTATACATATGTATACATATCTATACACTATTTTCAAAATACTTAGTAATTTAATTAATTGAAAGGTCTGAATTATGTCATTCAAACCTCAAATTGTAATTGAATTACAATGTAATTGAATTAGCAGATCTGCATATAGATGTTAAATCATCTCAAATTACACACAAGTACTAATAGTAGCGACATTTATTAGTAGACGTCACAAACATATTCGAGTACCCAATCAGATACATGTTGCATCATCTCAAATTACACACAAGTACTATCAGTTGTGAGATCTTCAAGAAACTCTGGAAGCATAGAAATTTATTACTGTTCGTATTTTGTATATGTAGTTGCGTGTAAAACAATGTCACACCGTGGAACGCGTGACGAAACGCGCAACAGTACATTATCCTTAGCGTACTCGTTATCCGTATAGCTCGAGCATGAAGAATCCCACCGTGCACGGTAGAATTCCTTAGTGTCGTACACAAGCACATGAAAATAGCCCAGATGCAATGCCAATAATCGATGCACCTGAGCCTAGATGATCATGCTAGGATCTCTCGATGACCTCCGGTGTTCCTTGTAAAGCCTTACGTATCTAGAACGTAATCTCTCCCGTGTCACCATTCCTTTCTTAACGTGACGCAATCCATCGAGGATTTCTTGTCCGGATCGCGCAAGGATCTTGTTTTACCGGCATAGTTCACCGTTTCAGGAGCAAAATATAAATGGAGACGGAGCAGGGTGTCAATGCGTCACGTACGCGACGTCGCTGCTCGTGCATTCACACCGTGAACGCTTCGGGGACACATCCCGAATCTTTAAACCGACACCTCTCGTCACGTGCATTTCTAAACAGCGGCCGCCCATCTCACCCTATTGCTTTATTTCATTCTTTTGATTCTTGCTCTTGTCTCTTTAGATTACTCTCCTCCTGAAGCTCCTCAACCCTTCGGGAACGACGATGGATTGTCAGTTTGCTTCGTCGACGTCATACAATGTTACAGATATCATCTTGATGATTTAAACTTGTAAGGAGAGGAGAGACTTGTAATCACACCTGTGGGATCGTCCGTTATAACCTTCAGTTATTCGCACTCCATTTTCTACATAACCGTTTACATAGAACTTTTCACATAACTCCAAGGAAAATAAATTTTTATTCAATGAAGTAACTACTTCGATGCAGACTAAATATTTGCTAGTGTGGACGGCACCTTTACGTCCATTACCTCCACGTCCAATGCCAGAAAATAATTCGAGCATAATCTCAAATTACACACAAGTACTATTAGTTAGGAGATCTATTAGTAGACGTCAGGAACTGATTCGAGTACCTAATATTTCTGTCAGGAAAAAATGGTTGATGTTAATTTAAGGTGAAGAGTGTAAGGAGGATTAACGGAGTCAATGGACAACGTTGATCATTCCAGCAGGAAGGAGCGATGCGTCGCCCTTGCGCTTATGCAATTGAAGCGACCGGCAATCCGTTATACAAGCATGCGGCAGGGTGCAGTGGCTCGAGGAAACCGCGAACATTCGCGTGCTCGTAAAAACTGTCAGGATCGGTTGAAACTCGAAACGTCTTGCGTGAAACCCGCCTGTATAACGTGTTGCCGCCTACCGCGTCAGGAGCCCGGCAAAAATCGCGTAGGAGACGAGACAACACGCGTGTCCGCGAAATTCGATTCGACGTTAATACTGCGATCGCGATGATGCATTCTTCTTGCTGCTAACTCTGACTCTGTGACTCTGGTCGCTTCTTTCCGCTATCCGCGCTCAATGTTCACTAATTGTGCTGAAGAGTTAGCTAGTCAAATAAGGCGAACATATCTTTTTCACAATTAGTGAACTTTGAGCGCGGATATCTCGGAAACTATACGAGATAGCGAAAAACTGAATAGAATCAATCTCATGGCACGTTTTGTCAGCTTTAATTTTTTATAGAATAGTCTTATCGCTAGAACGCATAGTTTCCGAGATATAAGCGGAAAACCGAAAACGGGGACCTTCTACGTTCCCCCCATTTTCTACATATGCGATATACCTAATTACATAGAAATTAAACATATATCTTTTGCTTGATACTCTTGTATTTATACAATGTTTTTTCTGTTGTTTCAGGTGATGAAATATTGAGTTTGAATGGGAAGGTTCTGCGTGGTTACACGCATCAAGAAGTTATCGAATTGTTTAAAGCAGTAAGAGAAGGTCCTATTGAGCTGGAGGTCACGAGGAGACACAGGTACTTATGTGTGTGAATTTAAAGGGTGTCCCAAAGGAGCTACTGTGCTTTGAGAGTCAAACCATTATCACAGCTCGATGGTAGACAGTCTGCCATTATTAGAAATTGATCGCTATTCGACAAAAGTATAAGACACTAACAGAAAAATGTTTGATTAAGCACATAAAAATACAAAATTAATACTTCGTGATACCTCCCTTGAATTGAATTACGTCTAGTAATCGCTTTCGGATAGTTTTATATAACTTTTTGATTCGTTTTTGTTCTAAATGTGTCCAATTGTGATTTATACTTTCTATTAGTTCATTTACGTTATTACATTGTCCCCATTCGCGTAGAATCGTCTTGACATTTTCTATAATATTTAAATCGGAAGAACGAGCGGGCCATTCCAAAATATTAATATTTTCCACTCTTGCTGGGACACAATTTCATAGTATAAAAAAGTACTACCTAATATTAAAATATTTATGAATATGTACACTTGCTGATTTATTAATATCGTGATTTGTTACATAAAATATATTTTCTATTCCAGGTATCCAAAACCGACACAAAAATCTGCGGCATGTTGAAAGGTAAGCGACATGGACGAAACTGCCCACCGGAAGTGCTCTTTCAATTTAATTCTAAGCGATCTACATACTACTGTTCGCTCCGTACGAAGTTTTAGGATTCTAGTCTATCAGAACGAATCTACGACCTTTGATGTTTGTTTCGATTAATTTATTTATCGCGGTGTCGCAGTTGCGTAAGTAGTTGATTATAAACTAGTTCGTATTAATAATATTATTGAAGTTATTCTTATTATTAATATTATTATTATTATTATTATCATTATTATTACTATAAGATTTTATACAAATAACGTGAATCTATTGTATGCGATCATTTTTTATCATAGAGGACAATAAAGAGGACGTACTTTTAAGGTGCTTTCAAGGATCTACTTCTGCAAATGTGTTTTACGCAAGAAACAACGACGTCGCATTGAACAATTCTTAAATAATCATTTTATTACTAAGAAACTTTACAAAATTTACATTATGTACAGGTCTCGGATTTATTTGTACAACATTTACGGAGTCTTCTTTTTACAATAGTTCTTCTTGTACAATATTTCTTCACGCGTCGACGAGTAAAAGGTCTGCGCACGATTTAGCCTTCGTTGCCCTGAAATGTAAACATTACAAGTTACTTCTATTCATTCGTTAGTCCTTCTTTAAAAATTAATATTATATACCCGTTAATGTTGGCATATAAAAGCATCGCGAACTTCCCACTACACAATAGATATTTTAAGTAAAACTAGACTTTTTAAATCATTAATCGTGTGTATCGCAAGTATCGTGAAATCTCACAGTAAGATTAAACTTGTACTGATATCCCTAATAACTAAATTATGTATTTAAGACACAAAATATCAACATACGTTTAAACATATAATAAAAAAGCATCGAAGCAATACAACATATTTAAAAAGAATAGAATCACACATGATATTTCCATCAAAGGTTAATTCTGATTATATAGCATATACTCCGGTCTATAAATCATCATCAACAAAATGGTAATTAAAGGATGCAAGCTTCCAGCTTGATTTGATTGTTTTATTTTGATTAGATGTAGCTATACATACACATATGTATACTATTTGAATAATATAAATATGAAAAAAAGAGATTGAGAAATTGTGGGGTGATTACGGAAAGCTCTAGAAGCCAAATTGAAAAACAATTACCCCGCTTAAATTTTGAAAATTACAATATATAAGAATAATTATTAAAATTTTACAAAATATAGGATATTTTGGTCAAATTTGATTTACGTGTTCTCTAAATTCGAGAAAATTAGTAAGTACATACCGTTTTTATTTCATAATACAGGTCCTTTAATAACAAACAAATTTGAATAAGTGTCTTATGGACGGGAGTGTATACAATATATCGCATCTTTAAATACGGAAAATATAATCTTACTTTTTCAAAGTTTCTCGACAAAAGTTAAACATAACCATTAAGGAAAATGCATATTTTTTAGACCATTTAAAGGCTATTATAACTAAAAACAATTAATCTGTACAAATCTTTCGTTTTGCTAAAATGTATTCTGATATTGTTATAATAGGCAGCGGATAACTGAGGCTAAATAGACGTTGATAGTATTAATAACACTAAAATATAAGTTCTCGACAGATTTCGATACTTACTGTAATTCCTTATTTTTCACGCGTCTGCACAAGTGTAAGGCAACTGGTCCAGTTTTAATATTACGAAAAAGTTGGACGGCCTTTCTATGGGTTAAGTCGTGACAGACGTGGCCATTTACTGCCAAAATCTCGTCACCTGCACGCAATCGGCCATCTTCTGCGGCTTGGCCGCCTGGTAATACTGACTTTATGAAGATACCTATAACAAAGAAAAAGTAATCAATTAGAAACGAGGAATATATCGAAATTTTACAACATATAAAACTAACATGCAGACAATATAGACTGGTAATATATAATACATTCATTTCACAGATAATTCATAGAATCGAAATCTCAAATTCTAACATATTAAACATTAAACTGTAAGGAATTACTAATAACTACTATTAGCCATTAAGATAGATACTTTATTCATCAACATACTCTCCTTCAAGGGTGATGCATTCATTCAAACGCTCCTCTAACTTTTCGATGTCCTTTATGTAAAACGCGGGACTTTATGTAATCGTGGGACAGTCTGTATTTTTGGCCTAAGGATCTTTGGTAACCGTGAAAAGAAATGACCCGACTTTCATATCAGATTGCAAGACCGATCTGCGTTGCACCGATTTAATAAAACTATTGATAACTCGCGGCTGTGGTTCACGATGTTCCTCATAGCATCAGAACACAGCGTCTACACGGTACTGTTGGCTATGTTTGCGGGTGCCGCACCGCGCCGCGGCATCGTAACGAGCGCGTAAAACTCGAGACCGCTTGTATACATGCAGAAGCAATTTATCGGCAACGTGTACAGCGGTCGAGCAAGCGCGTAAATGTTATGGCAGGAAACCGCTGCCATTTCCAAGCGCAGCACCGGGTGCCACGTCCGAGATGATATTTTCTGCTTGTTTGCGAGCCGAGCCTCTCGAAACAGACATCTCCAGGAGCGAAGAACGCGCTAGGATAAGACGTTCTGCAGTCCGCGATGACAGGATTAACGCTCGATAACATCGACTCACAACGAACATCTGCATAGTATTCGCCGTTCATTTTTATGAAACTCTGCTGTATCTCTGAACCAGCCAAAAATAAACTGGAGATGCCTTTTCTCGTCTCTGAACGTTTCATTTTCGTTGAGATTGAAAAATACATACATACTTCATTTTGTCTCTTCATATTCCACATAAATTTTGTCGTAGACTACCTTATCGAGATCACTAGATCCAATAGAGCAACAACTCTTAATGAAATGAAACGTTTTGTTGCCTTAGATTTGAGTCTATATGTATATCTTTTATAGTGAAATTATAAATTTGTCACCATAGGAATTGAAACAAGAAATATTTATCAACTGACCATTTTATCAAGTTTGTACTTTAGAGACCTGCAGAGTTTCATGGAAATCACAATTACGATCTACAAACAACGTTTTCTAATCATAGCAACAGAAATGGATATAGTTTACATAGGAATATGTGTCTGATAATTATTTTAGAACGAGTCTAGTATTTCATTGTAAGAGGATATATTGCGAGCAAACGATTTTGAAGCATTTTACAGGATTAGATTAGTATAAACCTGAACGTAAAATATTTTAGAGCTAATTAAGTATGTAGCTAGTACTACTTTGTTAAATAATTTAAAACAACATAATGTTAAATAATGGATAGCCGCAATACTGTTAACGATGCTTAAGACGAAATGTTGAAGCTTCTGAGGAAGAAATTTATATGCAAGTTGTATCTAATGCATTTAATGTTTTACCGAGATTAGTATGTTAATGTTAACTGATCTCAGACGTAGTAACTAGCGATTGGTGATGTACCATATTAATCGTATTAGAAATAATATATCAGCTGTTCCGAGGAGTAATTGTTACGTAATTACGTTAAGATTTATAAAGAATTAAAAATTTGTACAGCATAAAATTATTTAAGATATCTTGAAATTCCTGGAAATTAATCGAGAATCCACTATAAATAGGATCTACGTGTAAGAATATTTTATTAGAATATACGCAACAAGAAAATGTAACGAGTACGTAAATTCAGAAATGCATTCGTAAACAGTTCGAATGAATATAAAAGAAAGGTTTTCCTTAAACCTCATTTTGGTTATCATTACTCTAAAGAAATGAATAATTTTCAGTAGAAGATTTATTTTGTGTAATATATTATTAATACTTTTATAGCGCATTTTTGTATTTACGTGTGTTGACATACTTTTTCCTTACGTTCGCTCAAAGAATATGCTGGCAAAAGTAAACAATTTAAATTATTAATTTAATAACTTAATAATTTAATAATTTAATGATTTCATTATTTAATTTTGCAATCTTAATTATAACGTCGTAGAGTTTCCTTTTCACATTGCAAAACACCATTACAGTAAAGTCGGGATCTAGCTCCCTGAGGATCTCCAGGATCACTGTCCCTTCGCCTACTCCTTCCACTGGGGCATCCCCGCGAGGGGCCAAGAAGCTCGAGCTGTCGCGCGGTCTCCGTGTTTCCATGCTGTCCTTTTCTACGTTCGGCATTCTTTATACTTTCGGCGCGGTCGACGCAGTCATAAAAAAATAGTTTACCTACACGATCTCTGTCCCCGCTCGGAACAGGCGATGGCAGCTAGATCGCGACTTTACTGTACAATTACAATTGCAAAGAAATTTTGTTATTCTATAAGAACATTATTAGAACACATTAATATCCTCCGAAATTGAGAGCACGCTACCTTTTAGGCATTGTATAAATATGACTAACAATAAATAGAAGAGGTTGAACGTTATGCGACTCACCGATGCTTCCTTTAGGACTGTCGCTTCCCCCTACAATCGTGAATCCCAATGACTTCTTCCCCGGGCCTTTCTGGAAGACAACCGTCAGGAACGTTGACACGGTGTTCCTCGGTCTTCTGGGTAGAGTACAAAAGTTGGAAACACTCTGCGATCCACTGTTATCCATATTCATAATCGATTTCTCCGAGGACGTGGATTTGTTACACTCGTTCCGCCTGTCACGATGATGTTTCGACGTTTGATGTTTCTTGAAATGCGATTTAGAGGTGTTATCGACGATGACCCCATGTCCATTCTCCACGTTGACGTTCTCGTAATCAACGCTGCTCTCCGTGAGCCTCTTCGAGGACTGGTCCAAGGCAGAATACCTGGAAACAACGATGTCAACTTCTCCGGGCCCGCTACCGCTCCCCAGGATCTGTCTAGCTTTTGCCATGTTGAGTCCTCGCAGTCTTTTACCGTTCACGATTAAGATCTCATCACCTATCCTCAAAGTTCCTTCTTTGTCGGCGAGACCGTTCGGCACCACATGGGCCACCAGGTAACCAGGGCTCGACTCCGCAGTCTTCGCAATAAAAATACCCAGACACTGATCCGAACTCTCCCTGAAAAGCTTTACGACCATCGTTTCGGTAGTGTACGGCTTGTTTCGAATGACAGGTAACTGGCCACTCGAACAGTTCTCCGAGGCTAAGAACTCTTTGGTGTCCAATCTGGTGGTGGTTTTTCTGTCAGGCGGCTTCGAATCCTTCCGGTCTTGTCGATCTATTAATTCACTGTTCGCAGCTTGGCACAGTTGACTCGTTGAATCTTTGAGGAGCCTGGTCACGTCTGTCTTGCAACCTCTACCTTCGTTCCTGCTACAGTAAACGTCCAAGCTAGAGAACAACCGCGTCGTTCTTTCGACGTCCGCAATGGAGGACGAAGGTTTTCTAGGTGGTAGCTGCGGCGGAGATTGCAACGAATCGTTCAGACCAGTCAGCAAGCCGGAAGCACTGCTGCTGCATCTGTCATCGAGAAGAGAACTGGTTGCAGAATCGTTATCCAGAATCCCGGAGTCGTTGTCGTCCTGATCCTGTTCTTCGTACAGTGGATTCGTTCGAAGTTCCTCGAGGCCAGGCAGAGTACCGTACGAGAAACTTCTCAGTCTTCTTCTTTCTCTGTCCTTGCTATCCTTCTTGTAGATTTTTGCTATCAATTTGTTCGTGGAGCTCTTCAGGTATCTATCCTGCATCGCTCGGAACTTCGCCGCCAGGCAACTGGACGGTGTTATGCTGTCGAACTGAGAATCATTTTTATACGCTGGTTCCTCGGTGGTGCTCGTAGGAACTTCCGTGTCCATGGACCTCGCTGGGCCGCTATGGTCTTGAACGAACTCCTTGCTCTTTCGCCACCTACGATTTTGATGACTAACATTTTCCTCGATCACGTTCTTCTTAGATAATCCTGCTGGCGACGGGGCGGACATGGGACGGAAACCCAAGAATGAGAAACGTTCTTCCTGATGCTTCCTATAAGGTAACCTGCTCTGTGATTTCGAACGTCTTTTCCTCTTCGCTTGAGTTTTCTCTTCTTCGATGATCTCCTTCAAGTCTGACTCGCAGACGGACCGACGAAATTCGTTTCTGCTCAAGCCATGTTGACTCAGTTCGCACATGGAACGGAATTGCAACTTGTCTGGGTCCTCTTCCTCCTCCTGCTCCTCCTCCTCGTCAGAGTCTCGATCCTTGAAAAAGCTCAGCCTGGTGTTCATCACCCGGTCCAGTATCGGATTCCTTTTTTCACAGATCCGTCGTCTTTCTTCTTGGATCCGTTTCTTGTCTTTCTTGGTGGAACTCCGCTCGGTCGTTACTTGCGACGTTTGCACGTTATAGCAGTTCCTCTCGGACTCGGAGCTCGATGACTTCCGGCGAGCCCATCGTACTGGGGACATGTCTGTAAAACAAACATATGTATTTAATGATGAACTTCGGATTTGTATTATTGCAATTGTATAAATGCTACGACGAAATACAATTCATTATAATTTTATCATTAATACAATTACTAATTTATTAACACGAACAGTACCGAGTACAAAAGTACAAGGTGACTTATTTAGATTTCATACAATTTTGATAAGAATATGTGCTCGACTAAATAAATGTCTGCAATAACTTCTAATGGAAAGATATTTTTAATTTCTCAATAATTGAAAAATAAAAACTATGAAACCGGACATTTGATCGGTCGTGGTACGGTTAGTGTTAATTAACGCAATTTATTATAAGTTTTGCTTCCGCTAAGCTCATCTCTTTCGAATGTTAAATAATAAACATAATATGTCGTCAACATATCTAAACTAATCGTTTAAAACAAACACGTCACTTTTATTGCTCGGGTCACTTTATAAACTGAGTGTACAGAACGCACAATTACATTTGAGCAAATAATGAATGCCAACACCGCTCTTCGGATGACCCAAGTGGAAAGTAGATGCATCACACCAAACGTTTCTCATCTTCCCGACACGGTTTCCCTCCGCGATCCAAACTAGTCGAAACTTCGCTCCACAGTGACAGTCAAGACGAAAATGATCGTCTTCCGCGGAGCGTGACATTATACGAGTTCTGCAAAGGTTCAAGACGCCTTGTGCAGGATGTGTGTAACGCAGGACATCCCGTATGAGCAATTCACATGAGTGCGTTGCTCGAGCGATAGTAAAAATAGCCACGAGGTGTGCGAAGGCACACCGAGGAGGAAGTAGACACTGAGAATCGAACGAGCGAATCGGAAGTACCAATTGCTCTGGGAGCGGACTTCTTTCGCTTGAAAGGAACTGTGAGAGGGGGAAATATAAGGCGTGCAACTAACAAACAATATAGAGCGGAGAGTAATTCTCGTCTTATTTCGTAACGGATTTTCTCGCGTTATCTTTTCAACATCTGCCGGATATGATTATTCTCTGACATATATACCTTTCCCTTAATTAAAAATAATAATTAAAATAATAATTAAAAATAATTTATAAACCAAATTGAGTCGTGGCCATCGACAACAGACAACTGTTTTTTCGTAACAGAAAAACCAAATTCTGTTGCGATATAAAAAAAAGGATCTTTTATTTAAAAATTTGTATCGTATAACTAACGGAAATTTATATTTATGAAGAATGTCACGCTCGGGCGAAAATATCGTTCCAAGATTAGTCCTGATTAAAATCACACCAAACAAGATAGAATTTAACCCGTATTTACTGTACATGTAAAGCAAAACTTACAATTTATTATATATTTAACATATCCTATATATGGCATATGTTTAAATAAACAAAAACGAAATCCGTCCGCGTTATTCGCTAATAATTCCTCAACGAAAAAATTACTTTAACACTAACCGTGTTAAATATATAAAAAACCTTGACTCACCTTAATTGAAGAATTCATGGAGGAATCCAAATTGAATAAAATTAGCTTACAATTAACGAATCATTTAATTGTTAATATTCTGTTTGCATTTCAAGCGTACGTTCGAATGTAACACACCAGCAGCGATGTTTCTTCACGGGCAATTTTGTGAAATCATGAAATTAAAAATGATTGGCACAATGTTCATTAGGTCGATTGGCAAGAAGCATTATAATTTCGAATTCAGAACGTAGTGAACAGTTTTCTCGAGAAAATATGCATCGATTAAAGGGAGCAACTCTTGCGTGATAAATAATTCAATCAAACACGCAACCGATTTCGAGATCCTAATCTCCTAATATGATTTCAGCGTTGCATAAATACTCGAAGCAGTAGGTTTTTACGATCCATGTAAATATATCAAAGTGAGCATAAGAAATTGCAGGAAGCGAGCATCGTTCGATATCTATCTTGCTCGGATATCGACGGTAATGATAGAGAGTGTAACCACGAGTTACACGGTAAATAAACCGTAGGGTTAGAAAGGATTGAAGAAAGCGTTTCACGGTAAAAACTATGGATATCTCGCTTCTACGGTAAATGTATCATGACAAACTGATGGTAGAGAAAAATAGAGAAAAGAATGATTTCACCAGCACCGAGGCATCAAGCTCCCTCAATAAAATAAAAACGTTGAAACTTCTTCCCTGCATTTGCAATTGCAAGAAGTTACCATAGGAAAATACTTAATGATCGCTAGACTGCGGATCTTTATGCAAAATCAGCATTTCCTGCATCAATTGCAAGAAACATATGAGTAGACTGCGGATGTATATGCAATTTGCAATTTTTATAGACGAACTTTAAGAGAAACTCGAATCGAATAAACTCTTATTTTCAGTGTTTAATAATCCAACTCGTAGTAGGACACGTCCTGGAGTCTTTATCCGAAACAGATTGTTTAGGTGTACATTTCCGCCGATATAACTGCCTCAGGGCTCTGCTACCGGTACGTTACTGTTTGGCCGCGCATGCGCGTGAAATGTTGCACTGTTGCACCATATCGCAGCAGCACTGTGCAGAACTGCAAAGAACACTCGCGAAGTGAACCAAGTGTCGTCCCTTAAAAACTTTATTGTACCGATTAAGTGCGCTTTATGTTTCGGATTCCGTGTGTTTAGTTAATCCATATAATTGTTAGATCTTTTACATTGATCCTTGAGTGTTTTTCATCACGATTCAACTGTACTACAATATCAATTGGAAACCATTACATTTCAAGGGGAAACATATGACTTCTACTAAATCCTAAGGTAAATACGTACGTACATAACCTAAAAACAATAACCTAAAAATAATCCTATTTATAGTTCAATCTGTAGTTTGACGTTTGATTAGAGATTCATGTAATTATATAGTCAGAATTTCCCTCCAACGATTCATCTGGAAGTGTTTCAAATAATTTGCGGTTTGGTTGTTTGTAAACCATCCACCGTTACGAAATATTTAGCCGCAGCCTTTTCCATCGCGAAGAATGCGCTGAAATTGTGATGGTGTCGTAAACCGAATGCCAAACCGTGACGTACACTTTTGTTATGTATCAGATGGAACTTCCTAAAGTATTTTCAATTACGAACCAACGGAAACTCATTACATGAATTATACATGAATACACGAATTATTAAGATGGCGGTTGTACAAATGAATGCAAAGCTGCTAAGATAATTTCGAATATCAAAATCAAGTTTTATTCACTGTTGTACGGAATGTAACTATATGATTTGACGGTTTGCTTTATGCCATTCTGCTCGTATATTCGTTGAGGATAAATCTTCAAAATACTTAACAAATTATCTAGAATATTAAATGATCATAGAACGAGTTGAACGTTCGCTTAGGGGGCCAAAAATTTTCAACTTTTCTGAATGTAATACTATACAATTCGATAAATCATTCCAAACCAGAATGATTTTATCATTTTTTTCGTCGAATTGTATAATATGTAGCGACTCTCGGAATCACTACTCGAGTGCTAAGGGTTAAACAAAACTTTTTGAACAAAAAAGGAAGGCAGACTTGAGGTTAACGATTTCAACGAAACGTCGCGTTTCACACCGAAAACCGCAATGATGTTGTCATATAGATGTTCGTAGAAATGACGTTACTAACGCCACGCCGCGGTTTTCCGGTGAGGGTGTTCATTCACCGACAATGTAAATACACACTAAGATTCGTGACTCCGGTGCGGTGCTGCAAGGCTAAAAGTACTTGTGTCATTTCGTAACGTTATCATAATAATTCTACAGGAAAGTGTGTTTCTTTTACTTATTATTAGGCTGCGGATTTTTATGCAGAATTAAGATAGTCTGATTTTTCGAATCTGTTCACCGTTTTAAATTATACCTATTCATCATTGTTGCAAATGTAAATCCGCAATCTAGCAATTAAAGATCGTGAAATGTATCTTGATCCAGATGATTTTTTTCTCTTAGCGGTAGAGATACAGAATCCGTGAAAATTAAAGACTATGCAGTGCTGAAAAAGGTTCCTGTAAAAAGAGGCTCTCACGCAACAAACGAGGCTATGCAAAGCTTCTTCGCTTTCGAAAGTAACTTTAATGAAACGGCAAACGGAAAACGGCTGACGGTGAAATTCTTGCGATTCGCAAAGACTGGAACGAGCCTGTTGCTACGTGCAAAAACGGCGGAGCCACGGAACAATCGCGGTATGTTTCTAATCACCAAATATGTAGTGTGCAAATAAGACGTTCCGAACAATCTGACTGTTCACTGCGTCACGTGAGTCTGGGAGCCGAGCGACCTTGAGCTGCGAACTCGTGTTCGAGATGAAATCTCGTTGCTCAGGTGCTGCGCGCTAATAATTCGCTGTCAAAGATTTTATAACACTTAACAGTAACAGAGAATTAGAGGAGATGTCGAAAGAGTGATTCATTTTCTAATGAAATTACTATGTATGTCATTGCGACACGATTTATCCCATTTTTGCAACATGAACATTTTTATTTTAGAAATTATTATTTAGACTAGGTGCATACATGTACAGCTGCAACTAGCATCGGCTTTACATTATTTTATTTATTTATATATAGACGGGCGGATTTTATGCATTTATGACAAAAATGAGAGGGTGTAATTTAAAACGTTAAAAACATTAAATCGATTTAAACATACAAAAAATATCGATGACTTTGAAATTTTACCTAAGAAGACCTAAGAAGTTTTTTTGTACAACGAAAAGTAACGGAGATATTTAAGGGTTCTGTTTCTCTTCGGACTCACCCTGTATATGCTTATCAAAAAGAGTGAGCGAGATAGTCTATGGTCGATTGACAAATATTCGTTTCCGTAATTCTTTAAAATAGCATTATTCCATGCTAAGTACATTATTCCATATTTGTACACTTTCCTCTACATTCGGTTTTTAGTGATGCATGCGCCAGTAGCGCGTTATAACTAGTTGGGGCCTTGGGCAAAGTAGAATTTCGGAGCTCCTAACCCCAACTAAATAACTTTATGAGAAAAACGTAGAATTTGGATCTTGGATCTTGGTTTCTGTTCAGGGCCCCCTTTTGGGGCGCCACTGTGCATATGCGACTAATTAACGCCGGAACGATCGCAACTTGAATTATGAAAGTTAACGTCGCATCCTGCATTTAGCATTGCAGTAATTCTATTGACGTTGGCTTATAATTATTACCTCTGTATTGAGACGTGGCATGAAAGTGGTAAGATGCTCCGTCAAGGTCTTCATCGGCTTGAAGAGGACTGAGGCTTAAAAGTCTTGGCGCCTCGGCATGGCCGCGAAACCAACGCATTTCTGAAACGCAGACAAAAAACCTTCATTGTATTACTTTCATTGTTTTTAACAGATTGATATTAGGAAATGATCGTGCCCCTGATGCTTTCGTTGTGCGTGACTATATAAACGTTAATTCAATCGAAAAATTATTTAAATAGTTCTGTGCATTAATAAATGCACTAATGTAATTTTAGCGATCAATTTAATGAGTAAGGTAAAAAAAGACCTTGAAATATCGGAAAATGTGGCCAAGAGAAAAAAAACTTCTCCGTCACAATAATTGCCACACTGAACCAAACGTTTTCTTCTTGAAACATTTTTTTGTATTGCTAAAAACAACGGAGATATTTTCGGTGTAAGTTTTAGGTGCCTCACCCTGTACATTTAATTAATTCGCCAGAAACTAAGTAACCTAATGACACTTTTAATACCCTGGCTCAAAATACACCCAGGCTCCGTTATCGGAGGGCTAAAGAAAGAGAATTGCAGAAAATTCTTCATTCTTTCGTTTGAGCATCGTGAAAAATGTGCTGTTTTCCTGCAATATTTGTCGAACACAAAAACGTTTGGACGAGTAACAATAAGAAGTTACTAGAATGCTGGCAGATTTCGCAGCAGCAACAAGTAGCGTGCAATTCTCGATCGAACGCAATAATAATATCTATAAAAGTGAAACGGTTACACTTGCAGTGAATGGATTTCGCGTGAACGGCGACAGTTTCCGCTGTGATCGCTGAACCGAGGCCATTTTTTTTGCCTGCGCGTTGTTCTTGTTCCTGATACCAAACAGCGTGAAGATTTAAAAAAAACTGATAATTTAATGATCAATGGCCTTGAAGAACCACAAGGGGAGGATGTTATAAATTACAAACTTGTCGTTTAGTGTGTTCCTTGTCACGCTCGATTGTCGAATAGTGATCGCAAAATTGCTTTCGTTACGCGTGAGAAGGCCAATGAGTTTGCGAAAGAAGTGAACGCTTCGTTGGCTCAGCCTGCAGGCAATTAATATCAGATCTTGCAATTCATTGATTTTAGTCAATGAGAATTGAAAACCTGATGGAACTTCGTTTCCTGCCGTTTTCGATACATAAAGTACAATAGAACTAATTTATGATGAAAATGGGCACGCACAATTCAAAGCAGTGGTCATATTAGAAAAGTTTAACGACATCAGTGTATTAGTTGCAGTTTAATAAGATAATTACTGCAAGAATTTTTTTATTCGCCTTCAGTATCTTGAAATTACTGCAAACATTTTTTATTTCGCAGAAAGATCCGCAGTCTACTTATTAAATGCAGTTTTTTTGTACAACGAAAAGTAACGGAGATATTTAGGTGTTCTGTTTCTTCGGACTCACCCTGTATACTCACCATTCTTTTCTAATTATAGAATTGTTCTTTTCTACAATTAGAAAAGAATGGTCACAGTATAATTGATTAATAAACCTGTATTCTTTAAAATTTATCTATTGTAACTAGTCTAATGATAACAATTGAATCTATAACGTATTTAAACATAGATAGGTACAATCAAAAGATAGGTTTTTCGGCAAATATCAGTTTGACGAAGTTTCTGACAATTGGTTAAACAAATTATGTGTAAATATTAAGCGATTACAATTAATGAAGATATAAATTCTTTTTACACATTTAGATGGTCTAGTTATAAATATTATTGTATCCACACGCACATTTATATCTACATTTCAATATAATCTATCGCATTAACTCTGAGCATTTACTCTCCAACTACCTTTTCAAATGATTCATTCATAATCTTCGTTGATTTGCTCTTAATTCTTTTGTTATTTGGTAAACTAGAATGCCGGTACAGTTAATGACATGTGCATTCCAGAAAAGCTAAGACCGTAAATGTATAAATTATCCTCGGTCGTAGGTTTATTCTAAATATTCAAACTAATGACAGTATGGTATGGAAAAGTATGTTAAATGTGTACATAAAAACTGTGCAAAGTGGGACACAGGGAGTTTCTTCAATTAATTAGATTCATAATCCACCGGCAGTGCATCATTGTTTTTGTGTTTCATTAACATACAATGTTGCAGAATTGATTAAATACATAATATAGATTATACATACCACTGTAAAATATCTATTACAAAAATGTATGAACGAACCGTCATCAAGCACTTAAACGTAATAGATTCTATGATGTATTACTGTATGTATTAAGTTGTATTAAGTTGTTCAGGTAAAAAATTTTTATTTTGCGTAAAGATCCGCTGTCAATGGAACAAACATTTTTATGGTTGAATCGTATAGCACGATAGAGGTTTGGTTTTCGAAATTTTCGAGAACAGCAGATTTAAAATTTGTTCAGTTCTCGCGTGATGTTTGATCAGGTGTTGTTTTATCACACGCAATGTATAGTGTATCGGCTTCTTTCCATCTGGACACGCATTAAAAAGCACGTATTTTAATGTTGACAGAAATCGAACACACGCGTCATAATTTCCATCTGACCGCAGATTTGACCAACGAATCGTGTCGGGAGGCGAGCCACGCACACGAGGACTTTCCATGAAAAAATTGTGGCACCCAAGGTACGTTACGAACCTAATGCACAATCGCTAGGAGGGGAAAAAACCTTCGAGTTATGTCGAAGAAAATTTCTGTCGGCTGTGTAGGTACCGTTGCGGGCAACTGTAAGCAATAAACCTGTCCTCTTCCCGCAACGAATCCTTCGCGGTTGGTCTTTCGCGATTCCGCCTGACGGAATCCTCACGGAGGCGTTACCGTTCATCTGCTTCGCGTAGAAACCGTAATTTAGCAACCTAGTGCCTGCCTCTAGCAACAAACCCCGAGAATATAATAGCTTCTGCTTTAACGGTTCGTGCTGCCGTCCTCCATCGCGAATCATACTTTTTCCGCGTCATAGTTTGCGTCCAATGGAACAGCGAATTTTCAGCACAACTGTACGGTAAATGGTAACAACTTCATTTCCTATTCATCGAGTCGTGCTCCCAAAAACTTCTCCATTTCTTTCACGCAAAACGATCTTTGCTCCGTAACAAGTAAGATTCGACTGTTTGACGATTCGCGACGAAAATGATAAGTATTTGCTTGCGTCACTTGAATAAATTTATCTCCATTTTCTGAGAGAATTCGCGTCATTTTTCAAAGCATAAAATATTTCGAAATATATGTGAGCCGTCAAAATAAATGGTAGGTCTTCGGTAAAGAACATCTCTTATTTATAAAAACATAGGGCACATAAATAAATCAATTTCGTGTGTTCGTGAATAATGTGAATAAAATAGATTCATGTGTCGTAAAAATTGTAGTTGAATCATTCATAAATCTTAATGAAACAGATGAAAAAATCTAGATTAAGGTTTTTGTTACGATAAACTGGATTACACTGAAAAGGGAATTCTGAATTAGTATCTATAAAATTGACAAGACTATCGTCTTATCCGAATAGCAGAACTTTAAAGTACAATTTTCGAATAACAAAGGCTCCGCTGCTGTGTACTCCGGTACGGGAGAACAAATGATCTCCAGCTGGGATTTCAATTTCTCACTGGTAGATTTTCGTCACTACTCATCCCGTGTTGCGTGGAGCTAGCGTGGAAAGCGTCGACTGTGACGCGGAGAATCCCGTTTCCACAACACAGTCGCATAATGGAATGATTAATACCGCGGCTGAGTTATGCAAGGTGTTAATGCATCGATTATGTACACGCAGGTACAAGTGCATCCCAGTCGAGAGAGAAGGGGCCGGTGACTTTCTCTGATGCAAATATGTGTGCCAGCGGCACCTTTCCGACGACCGGGCTCCCACGACGGTCGCTTTTCACTTTTCATTCAGATAACCGGCAGACATCAAAGTACACCTACGATGGGTCTGCGACTGCGATCAGAAGGATAGCCGCGAATTTCAAAGTTCTAGGCCGGCCGTGAACTCTTGACAATCTGTCGGCGGAACTGATCATATTACAGCAAATCCTCTATAGTCGCAAAAAGGCCGTACACGATAAACGCAAAAAAAATATCCCCTCCACTGTAATAATCTGATATCTCGGCTTGGGTATATCGGTGTGAACCACTACTAATGCGACGCCGGAAACTCTAATGACGATCTTTGGTAGTCTTATCAAGCCGGTCATGAAGTATAACTGTTTTGTATATTTTCCGAGAAACAAAAACTTGCAACTCACATTAGATCGTATCTAGGTGCACGGTGGTGCACCAGCCAAGATCCTCGCACTACCTCCTTCTACACGAAACAACTTGGCCGTTTTTTAGAGGCTTATAACTCGGCACTGGAGGTAGATGGAGAGATGTAATTTCGTACACTTGTTAAATGTCTATCATGTCTCAATATTGACAAACCATTGAGAGAGAACATTTTCGTAAAGTAAAAAGTTATATCAAATGAATTTAGGAATCACCCTTTTCAAGGGAATACAACATTTTTGCGACACCCTGTAGACAGCTACATTTACGCGTATACGGGTCATTCGTCCTCCAATAAATATCACGCGCTGACCAAGTCGTTAGAGGTTTGAAGAATCTGGAAGCTAAGCGTCCAGTTATCCGTTCGTAGATTTATCGTTCCACTTTCGTGGCCGCAGATCCGTTCCAGCCTCCGGCAAACTGCTCAGGCTAAAAGACTTTTCGACGTTGCGGATTGTAAATCTTTGGTGCACCATCACGAATGTTATCGCGTATCGGCAATACCAGAAGCACTTGGGCACAGATGTCCCGACATCATGGTTTGAAATTTGTATCAGTAGTATTTTGAAATACTTTTTGGATCGACTGCATACGTTTTCTGACGTAATCGAAGACATATTGAACTATATTTCTACGACAATGTACTAGTCGCGCAAAGATCGGCGAGGTAATTTTCCCGTCGCGCCACTTTCGCTGATCTTGGAGCCAATTAAAACGTTACAACGTCGACGGAAGAAACCGGAGGTAAAACGTAATGACGAGTGATTACACAAAAATCGAACCACTTTCCCACAGCTTTGACTCGCCGTTCCCGGAGACATTAAACCGTCGTTCGAGGTACAGCCTGGCTCTAATTGCGAGCTAATTATATCAATTACGTAAATTCTCTCTCGCATCCTTTATTCGCCGGAGACCGCTGTCGTAGAAAGGAAAATCGAGCAAAAACTTCCCCGTTGACAAATAGATTTATTCACGAGTGAAAAGCGGTTAGTTAATCGGCCTGTCATCTGGATCAATTCGAGCGCTGCGACAAGACTGAAATCGAATACGTGCCGTGAGTCATCGGTAACGTGGTCAATGAAAGTAGAAAGTATCTAAAAGGATCGGGCCGTGGTAGGTACCTACGTAGTGCCAAGTATCGTTTCCAAGACTTTCCTCTGACAAAGCGAATCGCGCTACCGGGTAGTTAACCTCGATCTATCGATTTTACGCGACATGAATAATCATAATTGTTAGGCGAATGCAGTCTCGTTTGCTGTTTCCTGTTAATGCATTATTTCCCTTTTCGAAGAATTTTCAGCGGTTAAAACGAGCAGCTAGGATGAATGTACCTGTTACTGCGGTAATGAAAAAAAAAACCGTAACAGAAATAGAAAACGAAGTAAAGTGAAATGCGCGAAAAGATCTACTTATGGAACTGAAAACTTGAGAAACACAAAAATAAGAAACAAAAAGAAAGAAGAATTGTGAGAAAGACAATGGAGTTTACATTCGAAATACATTGTGAAATAGTGAAAACTTCGCTGCTCTTAATTTTATAATGCTCTTAATTTTTCATAATCATGAAACTTTCTGATCTACATAATGAAAGTCATTTTTCGTTTCATTTAATCCGATAACATTAGCTCAAAATCAGCTGAGTAACACAGTTGGGCAACAATTTTATTGAAATAAAAATTTTGCCCAACTTTACTGAGTAATGCCTCTAGTCGCCGTTACAAAAATGATTTGCTATACTGTATTTGATGGTTCTTTTACAGCTGGGTGCCGCGCCGGTTCTGAGCGACACGGGCGATCGATGATCGTTCGGTGCATTCTTACCTGTTCCGAGCGCGAGCGGGTGCGATTTCGTCAACATCACCGACGGCGATGTCTAACGCAGGTATCCATAATTCCCTCCAGGTTGATACCACAAACTGACCCACTTTAACGACAACGGGCCCGAATGCATTGCACGAACACGGACAGACAACCGTGGCACGAGGTAACGTGTCCGTACGAGTACACATGCAACGTAAGTACACATACATATGTGCGTCGTGCGTCGTACGTCATACAAGTTGCGTACTGCCTGATTCTTTTGGGACAATCGCCTCGGGAATGCCGATCGTAAACTACTTTCACGGCGAGAACCATTTATCCGTGATGATTACAGCCGGAAATTCCCGTTAAACTGGAGTAACCATAGATCGACGAACTATCAACTTTTACATTACACATTATTATTAGACTCCGGATGTTTATGCCAAATAAAAACGTTTCTGCGTCAATTGTAAGGAACAGGAGCTAAATATGAATTTATCTCGTTCACTTGGTTACAAATTTTGAAAATCGCTGAACCGTAAATGTAAATACGCGTAACTTTCGAACCAGTAAATTCCTAACATTAAAATTTGGATTTTCATTTTCTTTGCAGAATAGATTTAGTTATTATCCAATTTTTTCTGAATTGGGGAAAGATAAAAGCAATTAACATTTTCTCTGTTCTAATTCAATAAGTGAGTGACTCCTAATGATAGAAAATTTGTTCATTTCTATTATTTCATCACAAGACTACTAGAAACTTTCTTTTTCTGGGAGCGTATCAGGAGAATAAATGTGAGAACTCCATTGGAAGGAAATAAGATGTAATTTTAACATTAAGTAGCGCGTAGCGGGAATATTGCTCGCTTTGAGTTTACATCGTTATTTTCTAAAGTCTTTGCTCGTTGTAACGATATTTAAATGTAAAACTGAAATTCCATAGGCAGTTGTCTGTTTTTCAGTAAAATAAAACATAAAATGATTCTCAATTAAGTTTATTTATTACGAGTAACCAATATCGTGATGGTTCAAGCGTAATACATATTATTGAATAGAGTACCTATGTACAGTATATATTTGATTATTTAATTACATTAAAAATAGCAAAGAAATTTTTTATTATATTAAAAGCAAATACTTTTAAGTAACTGTTTAAAGAACTTATAGTCTGTACGAAGTTTGTCAGGCAATATACAATAGTTTGAATAAAAATTGGTAAATAATATATTCAACTTAAATTTACGTTAATCTTTATTAGCAAGAAAAAAGTGTTTAGTTGTATAACTAATAATATAATAGTAATTAGTTTGTTTCTAGATTATTGTCGTTTTGCATGCGTTACGTAATTTAAGTCAGGAACAAGTATTTCTGAGCTGATCAGGTTTTGGTAAAATTTAAATACCTCTCTAATACCCATATTTGTTATATAATATATTATACATATAATAATTCTATATAATGTATTAGATTTAATTAATTAGATTGATAGTGTTCACGAGTAGTATACAATGTAATAATTAGTCTTTTCTATTTTATTTTTTTATCGAGATGTAAAACTCGCCTGGAATTTCTTCATTGTAAAATTAAATCTTACAAGCTCCTAATTGATTATGGAAAATCAAGCCGTTTGGTGCAATTGTAAAAAATTTATTCTGTTTTAAAAGCGTACGAATACTTATGGGACTGACTGTGTCCGTACATAGAAGAAGTAAATTAAAACGATTTTATGGTAGACGACAAACAGAATATAAGCGTAACGGCGTATCATACTAAATAATAGTTAAAAACTCTCCCTATCGCAAGGTACATAGAATTTATCGCTGTTAACGGTTCTCGATAAAACATTACACCCAACCTTATTATCTATGTAGTTCAACGAGTAGATTCAGAGCAAAGGAACTAATCGATTTATCAGGTAATTTATGGGAGTTTGAATATGTGCATCTATACAGGGTGTGTAGCGTAAATCAGAACTATTAATCATCGGAAATATATGTGCTATAATGAAAAAATCTTTCAAATGAAAGTTATAAATTATAAGGTATGAAATGAGACGAGTTTCGATGCAATTTATTCGCTTCTTGCGAGGACCTTGAAAAATCTGGAGAAAGTTGACATTTTTATGTTGATAGTTCCATCACCGTTTTACAGATCATATTGTAAATATGATCGTATTGTAATTGACTATCGTGCTTTCGAAACGTTTCAATCTAAGATATAAACTTTCGATACAACAATACACATACATACAGCAAAAGATACACATAAATAGTCTTTAGAAATCCTAAAGCTCTCCTACGAAAGCATTAATATAAACATACATAAAAAATAAATTCGCCTTCATCTGAAAATAAAAATTTTCTACTTGAATTGCAACAAACTGAAGCGAAATAGAAACTTATTTTCTTTGTTAATATGTTTAATAGGTTGAACATAGTATAACAGGATTTTTTCAATTCTTTTAATATTTTTACTGTTTCAAATTACTTAATTATTTTTCGTATACATGCATAAAATCCGCTATCTACTTATTACTTTCGGGGGAATATTTTATCGAATTTTCCATCATTTTTAGGACACTTAACCTGAACACCTTGTACGTGTACACGAACACAAATACAAGCGACGCGACGCAACGGTGAAACGGTGCCCGCATTTCGATGCAATTTAAATTCTAGCAATGCATTAACAGTAAATTTATATACTAAATTCTATCTAGAAGTGATTTATTTGACTGGTGGCTGCGTACTCGCCTTTCAACTAACATTTTTCAACAAGATTATTTAAATGGACAATCCTTTAGACGGACCTTTATAGTATTTCTATAAAGTATACTGTATACCATTATATTAGATATCCTTTTACGTATTTAGTAATACACACATGTCTCTCTCTGAAAAAGAATTCGTATTTTGTGAAAGATTAAAAAATATTTCTTTAAATAGATACTTTGATATCTCATTTAATAAACTACTCTTTGATCTTAACATCATCCTTAACAACATCCAGTGTCGCCAGATCAGAGGAATTAACTCGAATCGAGGGGAAAATCTGTAGACGAATTTTAAGAAACTCGAATCAAATAAAATCTTGTTTTCCATGGTAGTAGACGTTTTAGAACTGAATTTGTTTAAATCGTTCTAAATTCTGTCATATTTCATGCGCGATACAATCCTAAGATTTTACATGTTTACTTTGGAAATAGTATGTAATATACCGGATACACAACGGAGTGTACATTTTCTACCTTTAAATATAAGAAATTTAAAAATATGCTAGGTGTCTTATTATTTTGTCGAGGGCTGTAGCATTGCTTGAACATTTTCGAGAGCCATAATTGCATAAAGATCCGAACCTAAACCTTAAACCTTTTAGTATCGACCGAAAAATGTATATAGCATTATATAAAATGTATATAAATGTGTATAGCTAGATAAGATAGTCGAAAATGCCCTTGGACTAATCCTCCTAAGCCCTTCGACTTGATATTCCATATTAAATCACTCAGTTCTTCTCCGTATAGCCTGAATATACTGCACAATGTCAAAAACTATTTCAACCATGTAGTATATTTGGTTGCAACATAAATAAGTTCGATCGATAAGTTCGATTATAAACATGTTTTACCTTTAAGTAGCTTTCGCAGTTTTTCGCATAAAAAAACCACTTTTGAATAAAAAAAGATACCGAGTATAACCGAACTTATTTAACTTACTAAAATAAGTAACCTTCCCACAGAATTTTCATCATTGCAAACGTACAAATACATTTATTGCCAACCGTATAGTAAATATTTGATTTTCGTAATCTCTTGCCTCGGGTTATAAATGCAATCGATACCGTGATGTACATAGAAACTTTCCATTGCGTAACACGACATTAAGATTCATAAATTTCAATTAAACCTGAAATCTGCTCTTACAGAGCTATCGGGAAGCACGATTGACACGAATCGGCAAACCGAGTGAATCCATATTGCTTCGAACGATGCCCATGATTTTTCTTGTTGCCGTATACATGTGTATTTTTGCCGTAAAGTTTTCTCCGCGAAGCTAATAAAACGGTGGACATCAATTTAACGGTCGGGGGAAGAAAAGGATGATATACGTCCGCGGATCTGTCAAATAGACGCGTCGAGTGGTGATTTTTCGAGAAGGCCCACAGGCCAGCCAGTACAGGATAATTCCGGTAATTTGTCGAAGATTTACCTGACAATGCCTGAAAATAGCTGCGCGTAAATAGCCTGACTGAACGTAATTGCATACACGCGCCGATTTTCAACTATGGTTGAGCTCTCGTTTTTATCGTTCTTTCGAAATAGTCGCGCGCGACTGGCATGGCGGTTCCGTGTAGTTAGGCCCGATTGCAATTGGAAAGAGAATGTGTCAGGAATGTTGGACACGTTCGAAGTACCAGCAGAAAAATGCACGCTTGCACAGTCGATACTAAACGTTGCTGAATGTTGAATTCAACCGGAATTGTGCAACACAGTTTTTAGAAGACAAACATAGTAAATACACAACTTCATGATTTCGCTAGACTAAGAATTCAGTTGGCGAACGCATTGTTTGACTAATTTTATTTTCTCATGAAGAAAGGTAGTTTATTTTGTGTCATTGTGCACAGTTAAACCTTCAGACTTACGTACATATTCCCTAATAAAAATGACAAGATTGATTTTATTTAGACTTTGTGCAGTTTCTATTGTGATAAGTGCTCCACTAAAGATATCTATACGATGATTTCTTATGAAATTATTATTATTATATGAATAATCGTAAAATAAAAAATCTGGGACCGTCATTTTTACCGGTGATGGTAGGTTTAGTGTAAGGAGTTACAGTATAAGGCCTCGATTCACCTGTTTGATCGGGGAACAAACAGCCCGGATAAATTAAGGCCCGATAGATGATCGAGACCCGGGGGGAAATAATTAAAATACACTTCATATTCCAAAATAAATTTTTTATTTTTAAACATTTATTTCCCTTTATAATATAGTCATATTTTAATTAAACTTCTCTTTTTCTTTAATAGGACCGAAAAATAACGGTCCCAGAACGTTATCCGTGTACGAAGGACTGTAATCGAAACCGATATCAACCAAAATTTCGATCTTTCATAACAGTTATTCAGAATATCGGTCCTTCATAACAGTTTCAATCAAGCCCGAAATGAAACAGTTCCAAACAGTTATTTCCGGGACCGTTTCAAGCCCTGGCAGGAACTCGCATATGATACGCCGATATTAACGATGTAACTGTAAACACGTTCGAACGTATCGATCCTCGCCGAACTGCAGAACTTTCTCTGCGTTCATTAGAATCCAATCGTTTCCTGGATTCCGCGAGTGCTTCCTTCGAGCAGCAATCTCGTTCGTTTACATTTCCATGGAAAAATGTCTGCTAACATCGCGTCAAACGATACTTCCGTAAGGATGGCCGACGGATCAACGTTAAAAATGACCTTTTGCATACCGGAGGGGAATGATCGGAGATTTTCGTCTCTGAAAAAGAGGAGGAGAACGTGAAATGAAGGCGGCCTCGAGAGGAAAGCTGTATTTCCAACGAGGATACGTGTCTTATCGCATTTTCCATTCACGGAAATCGCGTACGCTTGCATATACATATATTGTATATGTATCATACATACATACTTGCGTACATATGTATGTGGCGTCGCACAGTGCGGACAAACGGGGCATATCTCACTACACGTGTATATCACGATGTACGATAAATTCCTTTGGCAAAACGTTTTATTAGGTGGTAATTGATATTATTAATCATATAACAATAATTTTTATGCATAAATATTGTTAATTTTTTTTTTTAATTTATTAATTTTATTGTTACATTTTTTTTGTGAATAATTACTATTGCATTTACATTAGTAACCAAATTTAGATTTTTATAAAAAATTTTACCATGTGTCGCACTCTCCAGAGTCCCAAAAATCAAATAATATTACATTAATTGTAACTCAGTGTTGCAATAATAATTCTGTATAATGGAAAATGCTCACCAAGGTATATGCATTCTTTTTACATTTAATTATTCATATATTCGGATATATTACTTGTTGTAGTTTAAGAATTTCATAGTTTAGCCTGCAACTAACTGCTACTCTTAATTTTATAAACGTTTTAATAAGTGCCCGTACCTTGCCTTTATGTTGTATTGTGGAAAATTCGTTAATTTCTTTATAAATTTATTAGTTATATCGTTAAATTTCATTTTCTGCGAATAATTACCAATACATATACATTCGTAAACAAATTTGGATGTTTGTACAAAATTTTGCCATTTGTCCGCCACAGAAAAATTCAATATTCGTGTATATCACGATATGAAATACATTTCTTTTGCAAAAATGCGTATTAGGATGGAAATTGTTATTAATAATCATATAATAATCATTTTTATGCACAATACAATTTTGCAATAATTATACAGGGTGGACGATTTATCTGAAGAGATTGAAATATCGCGAGAAACGACAACACAAAGCAAATCTTGCGATTTTACTGAAATTGATCAATATTTAATCAGAAATGTGCAAGATCACGGGATTGAATGATTCGTTTTGGATCACATTCAAAGTACCGAGGATGACTCGGATAGCGAATAGCGTTTTGTTAAGTTTGTTAATTTTGTTTATACTATTATAATTTGTCTAAGTTTATTATTATTAATATTAAATATGGTTCATTTATTATTAATTTCGTTTTAAATTTGTTAGTTTTTAAAAACATATTTTTGTTTAAATAAAAATTGTTAATTTCTTAATAAATTTATTAATTATATTGGTAAATATCATTTTCTGTAAAAAAATTACCTATATATACATTAATAACCAAATTTAGAGAAGTGCCGAATATTAGGCCATTTGTCCGCACTGTGCGTCGTCGCGTCGAGTCGTGTCCCGTATGTGCATCATCGCAGCAACGTAAGTGCGTTTCCATGGTGTTGCCGTGGTTATAGACCTCAGGTTCACCTTAAGGTTGGCACGAGGTGCAAAATTATTGCTCTTCGTTTAAATTGCGCGAGATTTTTCCGGGTCCGGCGGATACTGTATTAAGAGGGCCGCTCGTAGAGAGCCTATCTTATTGCGATTGCGCGTGGATCGCTTGAAAGGATCACAGGACAAACCCCAGGCTAGAATTATACGTGTCGGCCAAGTTCGCGGGTGCACGAATCGCGGAAATTACGAGGACGACGCGAAATATGACTCGTACTTCTCTTTCATTCGACCGTGACCCATAAATTTATTACGGCGAGCCTGGTGGTTTCGTGCCGCAGCATCCGGGGATCAAAGAAAAGACTCGGATATATGATCCGAGTATTCTTCTTTTTTTAAACACAGAAACGTACCTACACAATTTATAGTTCTTCGCGTTCCGAAGCGGTTATTCGTTTTTTCTTTAAACGATGCACTGAATTTCTTCGCGAGAATAAATTGAAAACGGTTAAAAATAAACTCTTCTCCAATTTTCATGTTAACCCTTTGAAGAACAATTTTACGAAGCAATTTGAATGTTTTTCTTCCCTCAATGATTTTAATAGAGTTGATATCATATATTGACATCTTTATTTTTTAAAATTTTTCAACAATTTTGAATTTCATCTACTCAATTTTTCTACATATAAATGCATAAAGATCCGTAGTTCCTAGAATATTTTCACAATTTTAATGTTGATCTACTCATTTTTGTCGTAATAGTTTAATCGACAAATGTATTATTTTTGCATACACGAATAATATTCTAATTATTGGAAACTTTCTTTTTATGGGAGCGTATCAGAAAACAATAATAGTAAAACTATGTACAAATGTCATCAGAATCTTAATCTAATACAAGTTAATTAGTCTGTCGAAAATTGATCATTTGTTGACAGTAGACTTTTAGCAAATCCGCGGGTTTGAAACAGCAGGATTAAGCGATTAGTCATACGCGTAGCATGGGAAAGTGGGTCAAATAATACCGGACTATTCACCAGTATACAAGTTCATGATTTTATGGTCGCCGACAGAAGTAATTATTCATAATGTCTGAATCGCTAACGATAATAAAGTACCGGCAACATTCGAAGACCGTCATAGTTCCTAGCTTGCGGTTAATACCATAATTGGTATCGTAATTACATAAAAATGATTAAGTATACTTTTCACACATTTTCTCAAGGTTATTTTGCAACTTCTGAGATAATATGAAAATATCTTCCTTTATTAGGGAAACTTCAAAATCATTATAGTAATTATAATAATAATTTTAATACAATTAGTAGACAAAATTGTTTAAAATAAGTAGCAGCCAAGGAACTGTCCTTTGAAGTAAATTTCAAGTTAAACACTTGAAACAGTGGAGAGTTGGCAATAAAATTGAAAAATAATTCGGAGTGCAAAGGATTTAAATAAGATATCACGTTTCGTAACTCTTGCAAAGAGCAGTGACGTGATTGACCTGTCGCGCGAGATCGTTAGCCCAACATGGTAACGACATTTCTTGAAATCAGACGATTTGCCAAGCTTAAGAAATTTTTTCAAGTCTCCGCGGATCTAATTACGTGGAAGATCATATCGTCTGTGGAGCAGTCGGCGGGAGTCGCATAATTTAACGAAGCACGCCGCACGGTTAATTGATCCTGGGTGTGACGATGAATTAATGTGTAAGGTAGCAACGAGGTCGTAATTACTTATTCAACAGATACTGCAAATAGGTGAAAGAACCTCCAGAATAATTGGGCACGGAACGGGGACTGTTGAACTACCGTTGATTTATTGCCAACATAACGAGGAGTTAGTACGTTCCGTGTTGCATGTTATACAATTTACTCGCTTTGACGAAACAATATTATCCGCTCAGCGTTATAGAAAATCCGTAACAGGCTTTATTACCTAATTGAATTATGTCACCGTACAGTCAATATACAGAGTGTTGTGTAAACGGCGAACAAGCTGAACAGCAGTAATTCTACGAGAACAAAACAAAAACACGTTAAAAATGTAGTGTCTACTTTCCTGTAACTGTGCACGTTTGTAAAATAACCCGTCAAAAGGGATGGTTCCTGAGGTCATTTGCAGACCCGACGCGACGCGACAGTTACGGAGATAATACTGTACCACCACTAGCGAAGTTGGAGGTTTCCGGCGCACCGTGCGCCAGACTGATGCAAATAGGCGAGTAGCAATTCTGTAACGCGAGGCAAACATCACGCTGGCTTCGGTATGCGATACGGACGATTAAAGCTTGTTCCAGCCAGTTGGTTGTAGCGATTTGTCATTAGTCGTTGCCGTGGCCCATGCAACACGCGGCATACGAAATACACATTTAAGGAGAACGCCGAGCGTAGATCGCCCTGGCTCGACACGTTGCACCGATCCTCGAGGTTGCAACGAATAAACGAACGAACGAACGAACGAGTAAAGTGCAACTCGCTGAAGTAGGTTTATCCACGCGTCGTTACAAATAACTCCGCGTGATGCATTCGGTATTCACGTTCAGCGGGGTGGCTCCGTTATCTTGGACATTTCTTCGCTTTAATATCGCCGGTTCTGGCTGCCCGCGGAAATTACGATTCGCTCCAGGCTATGAGCTATTTACGAGTCCACGGGGGCGGGTCGAGGTAACAAGACGTCTGAATGCTGTCTGGTCTCGGAGGTTTGCGACCCTCTGCAGGACATAGTCCACCATTCAATTTTTGCTAAAGAGCTTTGACTTGCGAATTACATTTGTGACACTCTTCCACATAAGGATATTTCTCGAGTTATGCCTAACCTATTTATACCTGAAAACTAGTATTGCAAACTACATTATATCACCAATGTTTTACCAGAATAATTTTTTTCCGATTCCATACTTGAAAAATTGGACTTTCAGCATTGTCCCGAGCACCGTGCGACGCGTGGAGAGCGATTAAACGCGAACATTCCTCGAGCCGTTATAATAGATAACAATAACTACGAATTACATCCATTAATTTGTACATTGCGACCGTATGATATTACTGGAAGCAGCAAGACGGTAAAATATGGTATTCTACTGGCTATTATTTCTGTCTCTCATTACTCATGCATTGAGTCGTAGGCGTTTAGTTTTCCATGAGGTTACATTACACGGTGCCGCAAGCTATTTGTAGCTACATGTGGTTATACGTGGGCAAGATGCACATTATCTGTATAAGGTTGAAATATTGATTTGCAAGAGGGTGAATTTGGAGTGCGAAACCTGTATACATTTGTATGTTTCTTCAAAATCGGAACTTTTAGCTCCGCTGTCCCCTATCTCGTTTCAGTCTAAAAATTTTAACACTATGTTTCTCATATTCAATGTTTTTGCATTCGGAAGATTCGTTTGAGTGAGATCCATGATGCGGATAAATGTTAAATGTCGATGAACGAAATATCCGAAATATCCGAAATGTAAGATTAAACGTGACTCGTATGCATGACATTCTTCGAGTGCTCGTAAAGCATTCTCTACGTTATGGCTACCGCATCGTAACCCGCTCCACTTCCTAGGTATTGTTACTTTACCGAAGGATTCTTGAATCCCAACTCGTGTACAAAGCTGGCGCGGAAGGAACGTTCCAAGGAACTTCTTGTGTACCACTTCTACCACGGAGTATTTACACCCACACAGTATGTATGTACAGTATGCTTGCTACTAGAATACTAGAAGATCAGGATCGCTATTCTATTGGGTTGGCAAGAAAGTAATTTCGGTGTTTTAAGGTGAAATAAAACCGACATTTTTCATAAAATATTTTCCATTGTGCTCGATGATCTTTTGCCATCTTTCTGGTAGCTTCAGAATTCCGCGCTCATAAAACTTCTGGTCCTTATCGGCAAAAAACTGATCCAAGTGCGATTTCAGGTCATCATCATCGTCAGTGAATGTTTTACCATTGTGTTTTGCCACTCACATCTTTGATAACACGTGAAAAATTATATTGGAACTTGGTTGGCATATAGCCCGGACATTGCACCATCAGATTACCATTTATTCCGAAGTTTACAAAACTCTTTGAATGGTAAAATATTCGCTAATGATAATAACCTGAAATCGCACTTGAATTAGTTTCTTGCCGATAAGGACCAGAAGTTTTATTAGCACGGAATGATGAAACTACCAGGAAGATGGCAAAAGATCATCGAACAAGATGGAAAATATTTTACTGGTTAAAGTTCATTGCCTGAATAGAAAAATTGGCATATTTATTTCACCTTAAAATATCGAAATTACTTTCTTGCCAAGCCAATATATCCTATGCTAATATTGCAGTATTAGATTAATACGCTTGAAATTTAGCAGGTTAAAAAATACAATATTGTTCCGAACGAAAGTAAAATTCCTTCGGTAAAGGGCAGAGAAAGGCAGGCATACCATTCGCGCGACCGCTGCGCTGGAGGCAAGTGGAAATAAGTGTCGAAGGCATTTGACCGTGAACAGGTGAGAGGGTTAAGCAGCTTCTATGTTACGCTCGCTTTGTCGAGATCAGGGCTTGGAGGAAACTGTTAAAATTTTCGATTAGTTCTGATGTAACAGTTACTTTTTCACTTTTCCGTTCTAAGAAAGCAGTTACAGTGGATAACAAAAGTAAGTTAGTGCTCATATTTTGAATAATGAAATCACGATAACAGTAATATTTTTTCGCTTATAAAAATAAACAAGTTGATTACAGAATTTAGCTTCTGACAAAAATGTTCATACAGATAATACTCTATTGTATAGGTCCTATAGGTGTCTATAGTGTGTATTTCATTATTTAACAGCAGATTCTGTTACACGTGTATTACTGTAGCCGAGTACATGGAAAAAATACACGAAGAAGACATAACACGTTGGCCGCGCATGATCGTTCGACTCCGGCTTCCGGAACTATCTCAAAATTAACTGTAACTTTAAAGCTCATCGTAAAGTGTCGGTAATTTATTTGACGCAATTAAAATCAAGGTGAAGTTTCAAACGGTTTTAAGCACACTAAGAAACGTTCGAAATGCACAGTCAGGACCGAGAAGAGTGACGTTAAACGTTATAAGAGAACCCGAGCCGAGGACGTGAAATATAAACATATAAAAATACGTTCCGCTGGGAACCATAAACGAAGATTATTCCTCGTTCCGTGCCATTATACGGCGAAGGAACTAATAAGATGCTTAAATCATTGTGCCGAGTTTCGCCGAAAATGCCGGAATCAATTGAATCTCTATTGATATTTTTAATATTTAAAGATGTTAGGATTGAATATTGATATGAGAAGAAGTAGCGACTCAAGTAAATAAACGTTGAAGCAAAGTATTATAAATATTACCATCATTTTTAACAAATTACATGTTTTAAATTTTGTTGTCTAATATTATATTTAATATTATAATATCAGAACTTTTTTAAAATAGTTTTTATATCTCGAATAACAATTTAGAATTTAATCAGAGTAATTCCTTAAATAATATTTGGCACTTGTTACAATATCTGAGAACATTCTCCATATTTATTTAGAAAATATCTGTTCCTGTTTCTAGAGAAACTTTCATTTTTCACTTTTGTTAATTCTATTCAAAGCAAAATTTTTAATTTCAAGAATTCTTTTATGCTCTCATTGGAACTTATAATATGAGAACTTTTTTAAAAAAAGTATCGCGTGCAATAAATTCCAATGTACCTTATGAGAAAGTTCGGAAAATTTTTCGAGTGTACATACAATTTTTCACGATGAATGATAAAATCGAACTCACGTTAAATTAAACACCACTGGCACATTTCTCGTAGAGCGTACTCGATCGCGGAGATTCCAATGCGAGCTGAGAAAAAGTAGGTAGCTGCACGATGTTGGTTTGCCAAGTGGATTTGCTGATCTCGTTTCCGCCGTAGGTATTTCAGAATTTACGAAGCACCGCGACCGGTTGACGAGGGCAAGAAGTTAACTGGCCGTGCGATCTTAATGACGGCCAGTTTATTAAAACTCGGAAATACACACCGTCGGCAATTAACGTCGCGCGTACATAGCACCTTTCACGATCGGCTTGTCAGGTGACCGCCGATTACGTGCTTGGCTCTACACGTACCAGCGTCTAAGGAGATCCTTTTTTTACCCGGAAAATGCAAGCGACGCAATTTGCTGCGGCCAACAACGTAGACTCGGGTGTGCGGATAGTGTTACCGCTCAAAAGTTAGCAAATTTCATTCACCTGGCTGTGTATATTGTATCGACTCCTTGTAGAAAAATAACGAGCACTTAGATTTGCCATTTCGAGTGTCAAATGTCACTTCCTGTGCTCGTTCAGAAAGACTGAAGGCTAAAAGCTCGGTTCTTGCTCCAATAGCAGGATCCCTTTTCAAGACAGTCTGTATTCTCAATAACACAAGACAGTGTCTCCAAGACAGTGTCTTCAAGACAGTGTCTCCAAGACAGTCTGTATTCTCAAGAACAAGACAGTGTCTCCAAGATAGTCTGTATCCTCAATCACACAAGACAGTGTCTCCGACACAGTCAGTATCCTCAATAACAATGTCGATTTTCACTAATTCAACAGAATTTACATGATGAATCCTAGATATTTTTTTACTGGAACTATTAAGTGTAGTATTGGGAATCAGGTGACTGACATTATACTGATCTACATGACAATCTGTAAGACGATCCTAACATGCCTCAGCATTCGCCTATTGTCTGCACGTTCGACGAAGGTAATAAAGTCGTTAGGCCTAAATTGATGAAATATTAAAATTGAGGCTGCCGGTGCATAATTCATACGCCTTCGTCGCCTTGTATACGTTATTATGCGTGACTTTACACACACTTGTTGCAAGTCGAGCAGTTTCCGTTTCCACGTACAACATAGAATTAGGTGCCAATTATACAACAAGAAATTATCACGTGCATCCCGCATCATTAATATCATTTACCGCCAGACATTTTTAACGATCTACCGTTACCAATGTAACAATAATACCGTTCAACCGTATCAGATCGTATTACGACTGTGGGCGGAAATCATTTTCACTAGAAAAAATTAAATATCCGATCGGTAAAAGATGAATAATCTTGTTCTGATATGCGAGGAAATTGCTTTGTAATATAGGAAGTGCGCGTTCACCTGCCTGGATTAACGTTATCTTGATAACCCTGTGTGAGTAATGGTATCGGAAATTTTCTGACACATTTACATCACATTTCAAAAGTATGAAGTCAATAAATTAGTTAATGTTTTTTCTATTAAACAACTGTGTTTTTGTACCTTCATGAAAATTCCTAATACCGATATTAATACCGGCATACCGGTACAACGTTTAAAAAAATCCCGAATACCGGTATTGTATTTTTAGTCCGGTATTGCAATCCCTACTACTGACTAGCTAGTGGAGACGTGTACAGTGTACACCCTGTATACAGGAAATACGTACAAACAAAAGTTCGGAGACTCGCTTCGGTGACACAGAGTTTAACTCGTTTCTATGTAAAACCACTCAGTAAATCACGATTCCGAATCAGCAATCAGGCTGCCGCCAAATTCATACACCACGCGAATCTTTCTTTGTGCTACATAGTTTCTCATTTCGATGTTGTGCAAGCATGAAAATCATAATATAGTATAATCGTTATTCAAGAAAATTTTACTTCACCTCCATAATTATCTGAAATTTGTTTGTATCATAAATTTTATAATATCTCAAAAATTACATAAATAGAATAATTGTATTCTGCTTAAAAGTTAATTATGAATTATTAGAGTGTCTAAACTAACAATAAGAGGGGAAAACGAAAAAATATAAAAGCATTTCACGAGAAGGTCACGCACAATTGGCTTCATGATATGTTAACGTTAAAATAAATTAGGGGTATTAAACAGTTCTTTTCACGTGTATGATTTCAATATATCAAGTTATACATATTTATCTACATAATATGTTTCTTAATCTACAAACTGATAAAAATATTTAAACATACTGATTCCTATTTCGATCTGGCATGAAGCGTTACGTAAAAATGGATACGTACAATTTAAAGCAGTGAACATATTTAAAAGATTTAAGGACATCAGTGTATTAGTTTCAACTGCATAAGATAATTAGAAGAAGAAAAGATGTTCTAGGTGGCCTCTGTTTTTTGCAAATTGATGCAGAAATTTTTTATTTTGCATGAAGATCCGCAGTCTGGTAATAAGTCGAGTAAAAACAATGTTCAATTAGATATCAAAATGCCAAAAAAAACAGCGACCTCAAGCGCTGTCTCTGTGTCAAGGGTTATAAACTTTCATACTTTCTACTGAAATTCCAGCACGAAATTGCGTTCGCGGTCGTTCCGTAATTACGCACGTTTCGCTTCGTTTCGTCTTTACACGGAGAAGCAGAACGTTTTCTGCGGAGTAACTCAAAGCGCGAAGATACTGCCCCGCGAGGATGCGAGAGCTTGAGATTTTATCTTCGTTTAGCACCCCTGGTCTTAAAGATGCTCCTTTAAGAGGAACAATCTAACAAACTGAGGCCGCACGCTTTCCATTTTTGCCCTTGCTACTTCTAGAATTGATAGGAAACGATTAAAAGAACAGGAGGCTGCGGGGAAAAGCGGAGAAAATTTACACTGGCTCACGCATATATTATGTACACGCATATGCTGCGTGCACTCTTATACTACGCTTTGCCAGAGCGTACTCTCGGTGATTTCAACTACGCCACCTGCATGAGCGAGCAGCCGAATACGTGGGGATATGTACGGCTTCCGTTCAACCAATATTTTCCTTCCCATAACGAGCAGCACTTGAATATAATGATCATAATAATGAACTAAACTATAGGCAATCAAACTTTTATATATTTAATTTGCATTCTGTTTCGTTCCTAATTGTATGTGTAATATCGCAGACATCGACAATTTCTCATTGGCCATATGTTCTTTTAATTTAAAATAGTTTTGAAATTATAATATAATGAACCACAAAGGCAATCAAACTTACAAATTATCTGTGTGGCCACACAGAAGAAATTTCCTTTTAAGAGGCTAGAAAGTTTCATACTGCAAAGTACTTTCGTTTTGTGTAAAAGAGATGTGTAATAATTACACGTGTATGAACACGCACAAAAGCTATTCATTGTAATTTTAGCGGAGCGATAGACTTTATAGTTTGATCTTTTCTAGCCATTTAATTCTATTAGTTTCAGTTCGATGCAATCTATTTGAAGAACACAAAGTGAAAACTGCGATATTTAGCAATTAATGGATTAAATTTATAGTGACATTCTCTAATGGAAAAAAATAAGCTGTCCTACCTGTCTCGCAATAACAAATGCAGCCGGAAATGAACGTGAAACGCTATTAATGTTACGTGTATGTGTGATTGAAAATTGAACGAAGTAATCGGTGATTAATTTATCGAAAGTGGTATGTAATTCCTCCTGCAGTATCATACACGGTAAGAAACCAACGCTTTCAGATTCGAAAACACGATCATTGAAAAAATATTAAAATAGTAATTTCTCTCTCTCTCTCTCTCTATCTCTCTCTCTCTGGTAATGAGTTTGTATTGTTCATACTAATGAATGGAAGTGCATGAATAAACCGTCAGAGGATTAATTTCAACAATTGATTAAATCATCCGATTTTTCGATGATTCCTTTTTTTAATCAACGATTGGCAATTAAATCAATCGATTGAATCAATCGCCGATTTTTCGACGGTTTCTTTTTTTAATCGTATACATTAATGAATCAATCATGATTAAAATTTTAATCGATTAATGCCCAACTCTGATTCAGGTTCAATTCATTTTTCATGATATTACTTCCGAGACTTATCTCATATCGAAATCAATATGAACGTTTAAATGTGACATATTTCCAGAGAAAGCATTAGAGCGCGGTTTGAGCTGAACGTTACGTAACATTTGGGATTATGTGTACACGGAACAATCAAACACCTAATGTATATACGTGTCTTGTCAAAGGAACGAACCCGGTTCCATTGACTCGGTTCAATGAAATCGGTAATTACACATAACGAACGGTCCTAAGTATAGACGTAACAGCATTCCTCGGGAGTCTTTGATCTAGCCTGAACGTTTTCGCGCGTGAGTTAACCCGAACACAGTTAATTCGTGGAATTCGACGTTAGACGGATATAATCGAACTTAGCATACCATAGAGCGCAGTTACCGCGATCTGTGTTCTTCAGAGGTTGAAGCATATCTCGGATAGCAAATACACGATACGAATGGTAAATCATTCTGCAGTTACAGCTCGGTTTTCTTTTCACATTATCAGTTACTAGACATATGAAAACTCAACTAAACAACGAATTTTATTTAAATATCATAGATTCAATCAGTGTTGATAAACAATTTAATATGTATCTGGTTTTTAATACAAAATTTAATTTTTCTTTAGAGTTAAACTTTTCTCATTTTTGTCATATATAAATACTTAAAATCCGCTGGCTAGTTATAATAATATCGAAGATACATCTGCAAAACAGTCGAAACAGCTGCAAAGATTCTTAGCTTGCTATTAGAACTGACTTATTAGTAGACTGCGGATCTTTATGCGAAATAAAAATGTTCCGCATTCATTGTGGGAAGCAGGAATAACATAAAAACTGATTTCATCCGTTAACGCCTTTGTTACATTAAAAGCAACATTACAACATCTTGAGTTTTTTAAATCCTTTACTGTTTTATATTCCACCCAACCAATTTCTTCATAAATGCATAAAGATCCGCAGTCTACTTATTAGGTCCACGATAATCAAAGGAAAATGAATACTGACGCCTTACCTCGAGAAACTTTTTCCGATATAAGTTTCCTCCATCAGCGTACAACACATGTAACCAGGACCATCGCCGACAGAATATTAATCCAACGAATATCTTACTTTCACAGAGTGACAGGAAGTATAGTTATCTTCGTAGCAAGGCTTCACGCGAACCGAGCAAATTCCGAGCACATAGGCGCATTAACAATCGTACGTCAAGCAAATGTTGAACCGAGGAGGAAGATAATTGGCTGTTCAGTAGCTCTTTCGCGCAAAGTAGTCCAAGCGGTGCTCGAACAATGAGGACTAAACGATACTCGAGGAGTTCGAGTCGCCACCGATGCCCCATTCAGGCATAGTTTTCTCGTTATCCAAACAAGGAAGCAGCACGAGCGCGTTCACGGTGTACCAAACGATTTCTATCGTCCCCGGCTAGGTAGCAATTCCAAGCCGGTGTTGTTCAGAGTACGCCGACCTCCGCTCCGCTCCGGCGAGATTTCAAATCGATTCCTCGCTCCGTTTCTGATTGTCAGAGACACGGAGGCGCCGCACAAGTGGTCCAGGCGGCCGATCTAGCAGTTGATTAGGATTTTCGCGCTATTTCGAAGTTTAAGGGTATGTTACGGATGACGAACAGGTGTTCAATATTATCTCTGTGCAGGAACCGTCCTAGATAAACGAACAGAGCTACCCTAGATAAATCTACATAACTGTTTAGGATTAGTTTAGGGCCCAAACATACGCACGACCAACTGTTCGTTGACAAAATATGAATGTTCACTTGAAGGGTACTGACAAGTACCACCCGTCATTGCAGGGCTATATATGCCCTTACATTTCTACTCTCGGGGGCTAGTACTGTCGTAATCACGAATTGTATCGCGTCGTGCTGCATCTCGCAAGTCAACTACCAGTGATATCGGACGTTCGTTCCTTTTTTTGAATCAAAGTTTAACCGTACAGATTCCGCGAGTTCGGTGTAAAATCTGTTAGGCAGTTTAATATTTTGCAGTTTAGGGTTTAGGGTTAAGAAGTGGCGGCAACTCAGCTGGGACATGCAAATTTATGGTATGGGCGGATGAAGTATCGGAGTTATTGGGTTTTGTAGATAAGGATTCTTGATTCCTTGTGACAGTTAACGATTTTCGCGCAGCACGTCATCAAAGTATAGTCCTTCACGAACATTTAAAAAAAAATCCAATTGAATCGATGAAAAACTGAGTTGTCGGCAGATTTTTGTCGAAAAAGATCGGTTTCTCGCCCACTGTGCGCCGCTGCACGATAAGACGACCACAGGTGGAAACACGTACTTACATTCTACATATGCGAAGCCGGGCTGGTCAGTGGATTTTCACGCAGCGAAGCTTTCCACCAGGAGCCATGGTCCCCGTGGTGTGACAAGTCACGAGAAAGCTGACCCTTCGTTGCCGATCGGAATTCTACGTCGCGCGTCGGAAGCACTATCAAGGCCAGGGTCGTAGGCACTCGTAGCCCGTCGCAAGGTGAACCAGACGCTCCCCGGAGCAAACGAGAGTTCCTCGGGCAATTAGCAAACACGGACACAATAGCGAGGAAAATTCGTGCGCCTGGAAGGTGGTAAGCGTGAAACTGCATACCAAATAGAGATAAACAGTGCTCTTGTTCACTTCGCTGCTCTCGTGAAAAGTAGAAAGGCGCGGCGTGTGTATCTTACCTACCGAGCGTTTCTGCGTACGCTAACATGGCCTGGAGAGCAATGAAAATTTCCGAGCTGGGATACACTACCGGCTGAAAGTAACATTAGAGCATTCATGAAAGTAAAATACGCTTGCGAAGTCAACGAACTAACGCAACCAGAGAGAATTCCGCCAACTGGCGTTTTAGAAACTCTGAAAGCTGAGACCTACTTGGTTCTCTGCTGTTGCTGCTGAAAAATGTTCGTTTCGAATCGGGAAAATGATTGTGGTTGGTCGATGTCAAACTTCTAGCTAGTAAATCACATTATGAGCGGTTAAACAAGCGCTCTTCGCGTTAACCGTATGACGTATTGACCTAACCGATCTCCGTTGAGTTTCTTCCAAAATGATTGAGAACGCCTCGCCGTAACAACACGCACGGAGAACTCCATTAATAAAACACTCGGACATACACCATTTTGATGTTTAAAATGGAAGAATGAAAAGCGACATTGATTCCGCGGTAACTTGACGGACGAATGCACTCTAGTGGCTTGAAAGATAACGCCGCGTATGTCTAGCCAATTTTATCGCATCCACGATCGAGCGGTTAAACAAGCGCTCTTCGCGTTAACCGTTTGACGTATTGACCTAACCGATCTCCGTTGAGTTTCTTCCAAAATGATTGAGAACGCCTTGCCGTAACAACACGCTCGGAGAGCTCCACCCATTCGTAGTTGCACCCGGTGGTTGCTTCCGAAGTTTAATCCCCTAGCTCCTTTACGGTCGAGCCTAATTTCCAAGCAGTCGCGGTCGGGTGGAAAGAAAAAAAGAAAGAAATGCTTTGCATCTATCAGACGAGGCTCTCCCATCGGAAAGCCTATTAATCTCCAGGAAAGTAATCGATCGATTCGGCACTTGGAGGCGCGCTTGTTTTGCTTCCAGCGGCAGTCACGAAGAAATATTCGAACAACTACGAAAGACGGCAGCCGATGTATTTCGTATCTTGTCATCTTCGAGGAAACCGACTCTTTGAGTTCGTGGTAGCTGACCGTAGGGAACCCGGTGCCCAGTGGAAACCTTCTATCAAGGCCGCGGCCAAGGCAGTTCTTTTATTTTCTGGGCATTTGACGAGAGCGACATGCCAGACATTCCTCGCTGGAATAGCCGTGTGTAACTATGCCCTCGGCATGGCCTATGTGCGTGTTCGGCCATACACGCGTCTGCACGTGTGCGCGTTTACTCGTGTGCGCCCGTACCTATACTGGGTGAGCTATAGAAACTGAACATACTGATTTTCTGCTGGATTTTCTGGCAACTGCTTCAACATTTTCTCTCGTCAACCGGCAACCGTAAATATTAGTCTAGATTTTCATAGATGTTTCAAACTCTACTGCACGCCGCGGCGCGGCGGAGTGAAAAAAAAGAAAATTATATAGTCACCATTCTTTTCTACAATTCGAAAAAACAATTAGCTAGTCATTAGCCATCAATGAAAGTCAAATATCAAATGATTGCACAAGTTCGTGCTCGATTTGAATAACTTCACGTGTGATACTCACTTGAACATTTTCGAACTTTCCAAAGTTGAAATTTACGGTCGTCGCGATAAATTGCATAGATCCGAATCGTACTTTCTTCACGAGGTATTACTTACAGTTGTATATTTATAGCGCCTAGAAGAACTGTTGTCAAACAATAAAACTGGCCTTTTATGAACTGTGTATTCTAATGTTGAAGTGATTATGCAAATTTGTCCGGTTCGACCTTGTACGCGCGGACATTTAAAGAATTCGGTGCGGAATCGGTATTCGCTTTCTCTTATCCATATTTCGCGCACACCTAAACCCGAATACATTTGCACAAAAAGTAACACACTTTCGAATTGACTTTAGTAATTACAGTTTCTAATAACCGTAGATCTTTTTGAGGAGGGAAACACGTCAGAGATTGTACAGGTTTTGCACTCCAAATTCACACTTTTGCAAAGCAATTTCAACCTTTTGCGAATCAAATTCATCCTGTTGCAAGGCAATTTCAACCTTTCGCAAAGCAATTTCAACCTCTTGCAGAGCAATTTGAACCTTTTACAGGTTTTGTATTCCAAATTCACCCTTTTTCAAAGCAATTGCAACCTTTTGCAAAGCAATTTCAACCTCTTGCAAAGCAATTTCAACCTTTTATAGGTTTTGTACTCCAAATTCACCCTTTTGCAAAGCATTACACACCTCCGATAAATTATTAAAGACACATTCGTCAATCGATTTTTGCAGGAGACTATTATTCTTGCGCGAGGGAATAGTATCTGTTTATTCCACTATGTAAGAAGCAAAACAACCCGAGATCCGATATTAAACTGGAGCCTGTAGTTGACATTTATGCATCTGGTTACGCGTGTGCATGCGTAGAGGCCCGATCGAGGGACGTGCGTGTGCGTAAAGGACGGAGCCTCAAGGCCGATCGTCGGTTAACCCTTTCTCCATCCTTAGCGTGGCCCCGAGAAAGACAATTTGAAGCTGTAGTAGAGTTCTCGCGAACGTGATATATCTTTGTCAAACATTATTATTGCGCGTGCAACGTGACGCCGCTAAACAATCACATGGTACAACACGGAGAACATATGGTTGCTTAAATAAGCGAGCACTGGCGATTACGCGCAGCTACTTCATTAACACATTACCGACCGGTGATTATTGCATAATTTTGAAAAATCTATGGTACATGGCTAAACGCTTTTTAATGGAGCCTTCAATAGCAACAGCAATTTTCATTATGAACTAACAAGTCACCCTCAATAGCGTCATCTAATAGTTTCATTTAAGAAGAAGGAGCCGATACGCTAATGTCTTTAAATCTTTTTAATATATCCACTGCTTTAAATTGCGCTTACCCATTTTTGTCATAAACGTATAAAATCCGCAGTCTACTGGCAACGCAACAAAATATTTTTCTACTACGATCCAAGGACCTAAGAAAACAGTTTTCCGAGCTTCTGTACTTGGAAAAGTAAGGGTGTCCGACAGAATGACAATTTTGTACAAAGTTCAAAGCACGAGCTGTTCTAATGCGGCTTTATTCACCTTTCGAGGCACGCGCAAGGACACGCGCCAGCCCTGGACCACGCATCCATCTTAAGGGCCTTCGACCGGAAGTCCGATATGTACGACGCGAGCAATTACGGTGGTAATCATGGCTGCTCACAGAACTGGCTGCGTGCCTCCTTGGAGGATCGTTTTGCTCCGGGGTCCCATCGGCCACGCTCGACTTTCCGGTTTAACCGCTCCTTCTTCTAATCGCTCTTCTTCCTGCCGAATGATCTCTTCGTCCTTGATCTTTTCCACACACTCGACGTAGTTGAATGGTGTCTACTATTGACACGATCCTTGGATTTACCAGTTTCCGGTGCAGCAGAATCGTCGTGAACATGTACACAGACTCCCATTAATATTCGCGACGATCCTTCTGGAATAAACCCCCCAAGCTTTATTTGGAAATTCGTAAAACTGTTGCATTTTATAGTATTTTATGTATTGCATAGAAGTAACAGATAATTGAAACTTCAAACGCGTTCTTTGACTTTCCAGTTTAACCGCTCCTTTTTCTGATCGCTCTTCTTCCTGCCGAATGATCTCTTCGTCCTTGATCTTTTCCACACACTCGATGTAGTTGAATGGTGTCTACTATTGACACGATCCTTGGATTTACCAGTTTCCAAAACGGCAGACATTGAAAGATGTAAGAATTCTTAGATTTATCGCAGTTAGTGCAAAATCATGAAAAACTGCAATTTCTACCATCTTTAAACGTTTGTCGCAATTAAATTACAATTAAAATTACACACTATCGCATATAACAGAAGTATTGAAATCCCTAATATTTCAGGTTCTACCAACAGGAAAGTTTCCCTTATTACTTTTACCAAAATCAATACGGATTTGTATAAAATAAAAACTACTTCACCAGTTTAAAGTACCGCGTCGCAAGAAAATGTTATGTTAATATTTCTATCTCTGCTTCTCTTGGCGGATCTACTTCTCAAACCGGTTTAATAATCATGTCACTGTGCTAGTCCTACTAATATATTTTTCGAACCCAGATAAATCCAGAAGTGAGCGTAACGCTTTTGTGCATACACTGCTGGACAAAATTGTGAGCCTCTTGCACATATTCTCGTTTCAGGACTGTAAATTAATATATTAGCTACGTCAGAGAAATGTTGTAATATTTTCAGAGGAACATTAAGAAATTGTTGAAAGAAATTTAGTAAATGGGTTACCCGAGTACCCGGTTGGTTACACAAGGGTTAAGCAGTAAAACGTATACCCGCAGTAATAGGTACATTTACTAGAAAGTTGCGTGGAAATATACATGTACACATTTCTACGAAAACTTGATGGGATTTTAGAAAGCATCAGTCAATGGTTGTAAGACGACTCGATCGCTCCGTTTCTAATTTCCCACGTGTAGGATGAGACAGTTACGTCAACCGAGATGTTGCAGATAGGATGTGTAACGGATGGAGCAGCAAAGAACCGCTGATTTATTCTTGTGGTCATCCGATATATCGTATGAACTACCGGAGAACCAGAAATGAGATAGGACGTGCGAGAACACGAAAAGGTATATCCTCGGGCATCAGAGGTGTCGATTGTTGAACGGTGTCCAGTTTCATTCATCTAGCTATGAGAATCAGAATGATCGTCTCCGGATACAGATAGGAATTTTTATGAACGGACGAGAGGGAGACTGCTCTGAGTCATTGTACCCCAACGTAGCACGATGTACCACGAAATATCCTGAAACGGCCGCCAACATGATGACGTACAGTGTTCACCAGTGACTTTCACGAAAATAAATCTTTTAGCCTGTCCCGTTGAGTCACAAGAGGAGACTATACTTGGTGGATGTATCACTAACGGAGTCCACTTTTCATTCTTGAATGGTCGCTTTCAACTTACAAACAGACAGTTTCCCCACACCTTTATACAGAAATTTTCTATCCAACAGTTCATTTGTTTAATTCGTCAGTGTTGCGATGCGTTCCAATCTTTATATGTTATACATATGTAGACTATGTAGACATTATATGGCAAAATTGGGTAGGAGCTATTTGAAATAGTATTAGAACGATTGAAAGAATTTAAGGATATCGATAAATTGTATCAACTTATGAAAATTATTCAAGAAAGAAGGAAATTTATATATCTGACTTCTACGACTTACAATTGCTGAGGAAAGTTTTTATTTTGCATAGAGATCCGCAGTCTAGTTATTATGTGATTTTAACGTGTCTAAGGTAACGCGCTAACAGTACAATCTGTAATTCACAGGACAAAATACGAGTATGTCCCTCGATTATGACTATCCTCATTAACACAGCGACTGACGCTATCTCGTATGAAATTTCAGTCCTATCCTCGGGCTGCAAAAGCACGGTCGATGTCTCTAATACAATTTTTACTCTCGGTCACAGTAATCTCATCCTTACATAACGTCGCAGCGATGACTCAATCTTGGGAACGCTAACAATCCGAGGAAATCTGTTACAATGGAAAATCATCATACGTAAGGTACATAGATCCTCCTCAATCGGGTAACTTTCGTGTCTCGTTCATTAGGTGTACACACGAGAGGGAACCCTCTTCGAGTTTTCCCAATTTATAGGAAAGATTCGTTACGAAACAAAATAGATACGAAACGATCTGACTCTTATAGTGCATAACAGATTACAACTTGCTTGGGAAAAGTTGCTCGTAAGATGCGATGTATATGCGTTAGCTAGAAGTCTTTAAATAGATAGTTTATATATCCGACTGCCTCCTCAATTTACATTTTACTATCAATAATAATGCCCCGTGCTAGCGCATGCCCTTTTAGAAAATAATTGGTCTACCGATGAATAGTTTATGTCCGACTGTCTTAATTTACATTTTATTATCAATAATAACACCCCGTAGTGGTACATATGCAGAGTCGTCAGATTAGCACTCGTGTCCCCACTCTACTATCTTCCCCTTCCACGATGCCATTCCCCACGCTTCCACTGCGGGAGAGGGGGTTACTTTTTCCCCTCAATTTGTGCTCCCTCCCCCCATCTGGCGACCCTGAGTACGTGTCCTTTTATAAATAGTTGATCTGCTGACGAGCAGAATAACTGTTAACTAAGTCTACTAACTAGTCTCACGGGATTTGCTCGTGTTTATTTAACATTTTAGAGTATTTTTCGACACGCAGTTTTTCTTCAGAAAACCCGAAAAAAATTAAAAATCGTGGCCTTTACTTTTTCCTTCGCAATTGCGACCAGTAACAATTTTGTAAAAACTTATTTACTCATCTACTGCTGATCCTTACTAGCTGATCTTATTAGCAGATTTAACTAGCTGATCTTACTAGCTGATCTTGCTAGCTGATCCTTACTAACTGAACTTACTATCTGATTACTAGCTAATCCTTCTAACGTTTCAAAATAACTCAAGCTGTTTGGGTCCAATTTTGAATAAGTTATTCGTTTCTAAAAGGTGTGCGAATATTTTGTAGTACTTTGTACACCCACTGTATATGACCTTTAATTATCTTTTTAGAAAAGTCTTTGTAGTCTTCGTAGAAAACGTAATAATTGATGATTAACGAACAGTTTAAAGTTCAAAGTTGGTGACATCGCTAACAGTTCGATTACTGATGTAGAAAGTTATTTCGTTACAAGAAATGGAACATTCGTATAAGAATTTATAGGAAACATATTTCTTTTCGTGCAAAGAAATAATGTGAACATATAGCGAAGTGTAAAATTAATTCTGAAATAGTTGTAGCCATATTTATAACGGTGGCGAATTACACGTACGACAAGCATTTATTCTAAAACCGTTCCCCGACGACGGAGAATGCGAGTTTTGTTCTTCGTGTTACTTTAATTAGAGTAAGGACCGGCGCGGCGAGGCACGGCACGGCGGGGAAAATTGGAAAATGCAAAAAAGATGTCAACGTCGAGACACCTTTTGTTTCATCATGGCCGTACAGTGTGCCGAATGCTCAATCTAGGTGGAGAAAAGTCAAGTCTGGAAATAGATTTACCTGTCATTTATTCCATTTAAAGTTCCGCAGTCTATGTAGTTATTATTAGACAGTGGATCTTTAAGCAAAATAAAAATTGTTTGCATCAACTGCAACAAACAAGTGCCAAGTAATAATTTCCTTCATTCTTCAACAATGTTTCTTCAGCTGCAACTAATACATTTATGTTCTTAAATGTTTTTTTTTTCATTTGTCCACTATTTTAAATTGCAACTACCCATTTTTCTCATAAATGCATAAAATCCGCAGTCGAATAATAACATATTTAAAGGGATATTCCAATTTATTATAAACCGCACATAACGAATATGTATTCGTGCCACTGTGAGCCGGAATCTGTGGAACGGTATCCAAAGCTCATTCACGCTGAATACGAAACAAGATTTTCCAGGTTGTTGACAACAGTGAATTCAAATGTGTAGAATGTCGGTTGGTAGAAAATGGCTACGCAGACATTGGCTGATAGCGATTGAGGTCGTGAACGAGAATCATGGAGAAGATCCTGAAAACTCACTTGGCTTGTTACCGGGTTAAATTCCAGCCGCGGGCGAGTGCCTAACATGCACGCTTCAGCAGAATATCTGAATGAGACGGGAATATAAATGAACGTGTAATGTTGTTGACAGAAAATGTTACACGCCGCGTGAGCGAAGCGATCGCAAAACCCGGTTGTTCGAGTTAGAACTCGGGTGAAGTTAGAACTTAGGATGGGTTGACCAGTGAATGAATAATTAGACGTTCCTTCGGTTTCAAATAACAATGAGAATTAAATAATGCCCAAATTTATTTCGACTTCATCTTTACTGTAACACTAACTTGTACCGGCTACACATTGTTTCATAAAAATGAGAAGACTGAACTGATTTAGATTTTTCACAATTTTTATAACAGTACGTGATTAAATAAAGAAATTTATTGTATAATTTCGTGATGAAAGCCTCTTTATAATTTCAATAATTAAAAAATAAAAAATGTGAAACCGGTTCGGCCGTGGTAATGTTAGGGACAATTAATTAGGAATTGATGCATCGACGATGCAGGGAATTGTACACTCCCGGACAAAAAGATAGCACATCGTTTATTTTTACTCATTTGGTAGAATAAACTGAAGAAAATGAGTATTTTAATATGTGAACATATTCTAACATACTTGGCGTCTGCCCTGGCACTACTATTTTGACTTGCATGAGAAAAATTTTATATCCGGATACGGCGCAGAAGGAGACGATTCTGCAGGAGACGAAGCAACGGCAGATTTAAAAAAATTCATAAGATTTTTGCTTGAGCACTTGGGAATCCGGATATAAATTATTCTCATGCAAGTCAAAATACTAGTGCCAGCGCAGACGCCAAGTTCCCTAGGTTGTAAAGTTTGAATTAGGTAAGTACAACAATCATTGGCCTCTGGGAATTGGTCCTTCCATCATATCACAACTTTGATAGGCGAGAGGAACTTAGTCCATCCTTCATATCACTGAAGTGGTTGGGCCGGGGAACTTGGTCAACCTTTACACGAAGTGTTTTGGTTTGGATACATAATTTTAAGTTAAATATGCTATCATTTTGTCACACCCCATATTTCCTTAAAAATTCTTTTTTTTTTTAATAAAATTGTATACACTGGCGAAATTCAATTCAATTTAATTTGTGTCTGTTTATAGCGATATTTTGCAAGAATGTGTAAAAATAAAACCTTGGTTGTAATGTTAAATAAATAAATATTACGTTAATTTTAAAGTGTGCTATCTGTTTGTCCCGGCAACTAGTCGCAATTACAAATTGTGTTTAACATTATAATTACTAGATGTGTATTACGTGTTCTACTAGAGCTATCTATACACTCATTTCTTATGAAATAATGTATTGTTATTTCAATAATTGTGTGTGAAATAGAAACCGGGGATGGTAGGTTTAGTGTTAAAATAGTACAAAGACTGCGGATAATTTACCATACAGGTGAGTTGCGGGACGACTAGCACGTTACGTGAGGTACTACAGAAACGAAAACACTATCGATTCTCGAACTCAAAGCCGTCACGCTGTATCACATAAGTACTTGTCCAAGGACAAGGACAAGCTCGTACAGCTCGAAAGTCATGCACGATTGGAATACGAAGTATGCTCTGAATCACGTAAAGACAGAAAACTAGAAGAAACTATGTATCTAGAAAAACATGAAACATTCGAATTTTTAATAGATCTTTTATTAAGAGATAAAGATTGCGCGACACGATCGTGTTTCAGGATACATATATCGTAGCGATTTATTGTAGCAAGAACAGTGACGGGAATAAATAAAAACATCCATACCCAGCAAGGTGAAATAGCAACGATCTTTCTAAATGATTTTAGTTGAATGATACAGTAAATCCTTGATCTAAGAAATCCCCTCCACTGCGTGGCATAGAGTGTTTTTCTTCCAATGAGAATGGCACAAAAAAATATTTATTAATGGCACAATTTAAATGGTATCGAAGGAGGAATATCATAGAAGAACAATTTTTTTTGTCCGGTTATTTTTTCATAGTTTTTTCAAGGTCTTCGTTATCTTTTATCGGGAAAACTGATCTTTTTTATTCCATCTTGTTAATAACTTGAACATATTCAAATGTATTTTTTCAGCCGCTATAAGATGGAATAAAAAAAATAAGTTTTCCCGATAAAAAAATAACGATGACCTCGAAAAAAAACTGAAAACTATGAAAAAATAACTGGACAAAAGAAAAATTGTTCTTCCATGATATTCCACCTCCGATACCATTTAAATTATGCCATAAATATGGTTTGTGCCATTAAAAATGAAGGAGATATTTAGGTGGCCTCCTTCAGCTGAGACACCCCGTATGCATACAATACATATAAATGTTCTTCTTCTGTAGGAAATTACGAGCTCACTACCAAAAGGTTCTAATCACTGAGACCGTAAAATAAATCGTAGTTCAAGGGGTTAAATTACACCTACTAACTTTTGTCGTAAATGCATAAAATCCGCTGTCCAATGATACCGCAGTAATCGGTACAGTTACCGTAGAGTAGTGGTTCCTTAACCGTTTAGAAGTCAGCGAACACTTTTGATTACATGAAAAATTTGCGGCACACCAAAATTAATGATCCAAAAAACAAACAAAAACATTCCGCGTAAAAATAAATATATTTTAAAAAATATATTTAATATATTTCGCGGAACACTTGCAAAAAGTTCGCGGAACACCGGTGTTAAGAACCAGTGCCGTAGAGTGAAGAGAAATGAATTCTCGTTGAGGACAGGAAGTTGTCACGAGCCAGAATCGGCGCATATAAAAATCGGCCGGTCGGGGCACCGATACATCGTTTCGGGATTGACAAGATACACACAGGCTGGTTTTGAACTTTCTCGTCTGGTTACGTAACGACGCGCGACGTTTCTACAGCAAATACGGGCGACCGCTTCACAAAATTCATGCATAATAATAATAATCCGAGGATATGACCGGCCGTAGACGTCCTTCCCGGTTGTCGTCTAGAGGCTGTTCGGAAATCTGTCGACCTGATTACTATCAGACCATAAGAACGGAAAGGGTACGTTAAAGCGAGAGACTGAGGGGCGCCGTGACACACGTGATACGCTCGTATATGGGTTCGTTCTACCGTGACGGGGGCCGATTTAAGTTCAAGATACGAAACTAGCAGTCTGGTTTTCTGGACGTTCGATCGTTTCAGAAAAATCGGCTCCGGTTGAGTTATGTATTCTGCATAAGAATTCACGCTCCCGCGATGCCGTTTGTGCAACCGTGTGCGCGCGCGCGCGCGCGCGACCGCGAGCACAGTCTCTCCAGGGCTTTCAGATTGTCTTCTAAATTTTCCAAGGCATTTCTTTTATCGACGTCCTTCTATCGCTGTGCCGTGCCTTGAATTCCGATCAAAGACGGAGATACACCGGTGGGCGCGTAGATAGAGGAAGTCGTTACCGTTAAATTATGAATCCCAGCTTTTCTCAAGACATTGCGAATTTAAGGGATCAGATTGGGCAACGAGTTTCGAGTGCGAGTCGGTACGATTCTAGGAATGTTATCGCGACATGCAGTTGATAGGAGTCCCGGCTTCTTGGCATAGATTAACCACACTTCTTTAACCATCGACTGCTTCTTCTTCTTCTTCTGCCAACATTCTAATTTCTAATCGGAATTTATATCTTTATGATTATAGGTTTGCACTCGAAATATTCACGCTTTTGCAAATCAATTTCATCCATTAAGAATATTGAAAATTAATTATTTATTTACATTCAGATTCAATTGTATGTATATTTATTTAGACACATTTTATCCATATCCATAAAATAAAAAGAATGATATTTAAAGAAGAAATGTTTAACTTTCGAGTTCAAATAACTCCGACTGCAAAGGTTTAATTAATTACAAGACGCCATTACTGCCATACTAAGATGTTTTCTCTTGTTTATTGCAGAAAAGGTTAAACACAAAAACCATTTACATCACGGCAATCTTGAAATCAATAGATTAATTATTTATTGCCCTACTTTGTTTAATGCCAAGTTTTATTGGATAATTCCACGTTTATCATAGCTTTATTGTTTTCCCCGTTCTCCCGAAACTTGAATCCCTAAAAGTGGAGAGATCTTGAAAATATCTTTGTTCTCGTCGTGATTCCAGTGCTTTTAACTTAAGTCTTTGAACTTTATACAACACTTGAAGCCATATTCGCCATATTCGAAGCCAGAATTCAATTCAAAGGAGGTATCACAAAGTAGTGATTTTGTAGTTTTATTTGCTTAATCAAACATTTTTCTGTTAGTGTCTTATACTTTTGTCGAAGCAATCAGTCAGTCCGTGTTCACATATCTTTCTCTAATTTTGCAGTGGTACGCGCGATACAATCCTAAGATTTTACATGTTTACTTTGGAAATAGTATGTAATATACAGGATACACAACGGAGTGTACATTTTCTACCTTTAAATATAAGAAATTTAAAAATATGCTAGGTGTCTTATTATTTTGTCGAGGACTGTATTACATATATTTGTAATCTTTAGTACCTACATCCTTGAATGCAAGCCGAGACTAGATAGTTCTCAGTATTGGATGATCGCTTAACATCAACCTTTAAGTCACTGTTGTAATCTGTGTTATATTTACATGTAACATACAATTGGTTATATTAACATACAATCCCTCATATCGGTTTCTCACGTATATTTCTAACAATTTCCCAACAACAAAGTTTATCATTTATCACGCGCGAGAGAAATACATATAAGGATGACTAATTAACTTACCGTTTGATCAAATATGTATTTAAGGACTCGAAATCTAAAACTGAGATCTGTTCAGCATGATTTAAACGTGCATCGAACCATTAGAAAATAAAAACAGCACGATACGAAATTTGTTCTCGGTTCGTTTGAAAGATCGGACGCCATCTATTTGTCTACGCATTTTCACATGGTCGAGTGCATTAATGCTTATCAGCCGCGATCACGTTCCCTCGTTGTGTAGTATGTATTGTACATACATATATACGCGTGTGTATGTATTGCTACCGACACTGCCAGGCACTGTATTCGCCATCGTCGTGCCGCAAAAGTCCAGACGAAAAAAAAATCATCGCAGACGATATCGCGTAATATTTTATTTGCGAAACGACATTAATTTATTATGCGCAGCACAAAGACAGGTATTGGCAGAGCTCGTGCTCGCGTTATATTCGGACTTTGCCTCTCTGTTTCGCAGACTTTCCTCTCTAAAACGTGCGTCAGCAGCCATGGACAAAGCGGGGACAAGTTACTTGTTTTACATTTGTTCGGAGCGCAGTATGGTTAGGTGACCCAGCCTAGATCGTCGATCATTCCTGCTCGACATCGTTACGTCGACTAACATACACTTTGGTACTAATATAGATAGCACATCTTTCATTTTTGAAAGTTTCCTAGTAAAAACTGGCGACAATAGACTCTTCATTACATCGTCATTCTTCATTACTTCGTATTATGCAAAATACAAAATTGTCTGCATCGATTGTAAGAAATAGAAACTAAATTGAATGTTATTTCTTCCCTTAATCATTTGAATGGAGGGGGAATAATGTATTCGCATATTCAATTTTAAAAATTTTCCAACAATTTTGAATTTCATCTACTCAATTTTCCTATAAATGCATAAAGATCTACATACTTGGTTCTAGCATAACCGCTCATACCAATCCATTCGTATGAAATATTCGAAATATTTCTTCCATTTCTGACCTTGCATGACCTTGGAGATCACTGTGCTACGGATGAATTCGTCTAGACACACGCTTTCACGTGTCATAAAAAAATATACGGCATTCCATTAAAAAAAAATTGAAGGTCACCCCTTCATACACTTGTTGGAAAAAGTAATAAGGCACCGTTATACACACAGAAAATATTCACGGATGAAAATAAACCGTAGTATCTTTAAGAACAACAAAGATATTTGCGGTGGCAACGTTAGGTGACTCACCCTGATGAATGACAAATACGAATGAATGTTCATTGCTAAAAACCTCGAGGTGCCTTATCATTTTGACAGTGTATCTAACAAGATCGTATAAACAGAAAAAAATTACATACGCCATACTGTGTTGCGTGTATAAAAAACAGTATTACTCTTTCCTCTTTAATTTTTTTCTAATATTTACTATTTATAAGAAAAACACTGGCCAGTAATTGCGTGAACATCCTGCATATAATTATATGATATAATTGAACTGAATATAATTTATTTAATCAGGCGAGACATTGGCCACTGCAACGCGCGTTCCAAAATTTATTATTGCGGAACTTGATCCGTCGCTGTTCTTTCGGAAGATTTGTAAAACCAGCATGTTTGATGCAACGTGAGTACACCGCAATGCGGTTAAGCATCCGAAAATAAGAAGTACGGACTTTAAATGCTGAATGACCTACACATGAGAAATTTACGGCAGACAAAGAGTCGAGATACTTTCACTGGAGAGAGCTTTCGTTCCGTCGAACCGTAGCCAATGATCATGGAATCGCGAGTGCAACGAATGCCCAAACCCGCCGCACACCGGTAATTGTGCATCGTTCTCGAAACACCTGTAATTTTTTTTTTTCACACGGTATCTTTCCGACGTTGCCTGGCAACACGCGAGATTTCAATTATCCGATAGAGTCATATAAAAATTTCAAAGCTCCCCGCCGCTTATCAGACTAGCTTTATCGGCGATGGTAGCACAAGGAACTGAACAACTTCTGAATCCTGTTACGCGACCAGTGACATAATTGCATTTTTTAACGGTGCGAATCGCTCGCGCGTCCTGCCCTTGTTGCATTACATTTCGCGTGTGAATATGTATTCGAAAGTTCGCTCTATTTCCTAACGCATTTCCCAGGATAATTCGGTAATTTTTCTCTCATGGTTGATCGTCATCATTTTCTGTGACTATTATACACAAAAAGTTGATGTGAATGAAACATCGATGGATACGTCAAAGGATTGCAATAACATGACATAACGAAAGAACATATTTGATAAATTCCTTTGTACTCGGAACTACTTTAACTCAAAAATTAAACATTTCTTCCGACATAGAATAATCCCACTCTATATTAATTTTTTCTTTGTATGAATATAAAATTGATAGAATACCTCATACAATACTTAAATGTATTATATATATATATATATATATATATATATATATATATATATATATAATTATAATTTATCTAATATAGTAATTATGTATAATATACATAGGCATGTCATCCCACTGTACATGATCCCCACCACCATTCTCTCTGTTCCACTTATATGTATACATTCAACATTTCTCACTCATCTTCAAGGCACTCGAGAAGCGAGCGAATCAAGTGGAGATAACCGAAACACTACCTCTTCAGATAATGTTCACAATGCAAACACAAAATGGCAAAGATTAAACCGGCATTACTGTATTAGATTGGCCAAAGTATTCAGTGTTTTCCTTTTCAGTGTAACGACGGTATTATGCGACAGGAATAGATATAAATGTACAAGGTCATCGAGCAATGTAAGCAATGCACACTTTAATTGAATACAATAAAACTTATCTATAAATTTCGTTAAAGATAGCGATACGAGTTATTGAACAGCTCAACAACTCATACGGGGTGTCCCAAAAGTGTTATACTTACTTGAAAAAAGTGATTCCCGATGTCATTTAAGGTCATTTGCGAAAATGTTCGCCGCGGATTTGTTAACGAAAAATGTGGACCAATCAGAGCGTGGCTACAGGAATCCGTCTGCTGTAGCCGCGCTGTGATCGGTCCGTATTTTTCATTAACAGCTACTTAACACTAACCGTACCACGACCGGTTTAATGACCGCTTTCACATTCTTAATTTTTTAATTATTGCAATTACAAAGATATATGCTTCCATTAGAAATGATTCAATCAATTTCTTTATTCGAGCAGGTATTATTATAAAAATTGTGAAACATATAAATAAATTCAGTCTTGTAATTTTTATGTAACAATATATGTATACATATCAGATACATTTTGTAGCCGGTACGGTTAGTGTTAACAAATTCGGGGGGAACATTTTCGCAATGGAAAAAATGACTTCAAATGACCTTGGGCATTATCCATTTGAAGGAAGTACAACATTTTTGGGTCACCCTGTATGAAAATCTAGAAAAAAGAATATTCTACAGAAGCACGTCTGGTTAACTGAGAGTTCTGAACATTGAGGAAGATCATCGAATTACTTGGAAAGTGTCGGCTGTAAGATGAAATAATGTTTACGATGTGAAACTGGCGTGTTCCCAGCAAGCCTCGACGAAATATTAAGAAACAAACAGCTATGCGGAGAGTCGTTAACGAGCAAAACTATCGACTTCTACCGAGATGTCGACTCGGGAAAGAACCGCGGGGAACTGCGCGGGACACACCTAAATCATCTCAGGAATGTAACACTACGGAGAGTTCGGATTTACAGTGTCCCCTTGGTCGAAGACTACGTTGCCACAGCTGAGGAGGTGAAAATCGAGGGACTAACTTAACAGTAGCTAAACGGTTCTTCGAATAATTTCACGTGGACGAATCAATTTATGAAGCTCCATGGCTTGTTGACTAACTAAGACGGATTACTTACGCCACGCTGGTCATTTCTCTCTCGGCTAGCTGATTAAATTCTTCATAAATACATCTAGCTCGTTTGCCTCGATCTTGATAGCTTTTTATTTCTCTTAATGTCTCCATTCTTTCTTTGTTTCTTAAGTTTTCAGTTCCATAAGTAGATCTTTTCGTGCACTTCACTTTACTTTGTTTTCTATTTTTCTTATTGCTTTTTTTATTACTTTTTGATATTAGTTTTGCCATATCTTTTCTTGTTTTATCTACAATATTCTTCATCGAAAATCGTATCTTACCTATTTACGTGTAACGAATAGGTACCTAATTTAAAACGTTAGGTTGAAGTGAACCACGTTTCTCATCGTAGTTGCAATTCACACGAAGTATTAGGGACATTCTACTAATGATTTCTGTTCCGCAGTAATGAGTTCCTCTTTTACTTTAATGTACGCGATGCTGAGAGAGCTTAATCCTTTTATTAAAAAGGTAGGAGAAGTTTCTGTTATATATTTATTGTACCAAAATAGGTGTCCAATTAATAATAAAACATACCCCTATGCAATTTAAAGCAATACAGAGAATGTACGTTCATGTAAACAACAATCTTTTGATGATCGAGATAGAAGAAAAATGATCTTACTTTTATTGTCATATTTTATTAAAATATGAGAATGATTGACAAATTTGTTTGTCTCGCAAACGAGAATGCATTCTCATTGAATTGTACAAATTTATTCAGGGCAAAATATTTATTTTTACATATTTTAATCTCAATGGAAGAGGAACACCGCGGTAAACCGTACGCCCGCAGTGACGGGTTCATTCACTCTGGTAAGATGTCAAGGAAAATTCAATGTTTAAGAGCAGATAATAACAAACCAAAGTAACCGTAGAAATACTTTCATTCTCGTTCGACGTAAACATGATCTTGATATTTGTCGACGCGTAGGATTAGTCATAACGATGAGATCAGTATTTCTTTCCAGAAAAAGCTCGCTATCTCGTTGGAAATTTTTCCCTTTAATACTATTTTTACCGCACGACGTGTTCACACGGAAAATCATTTCTCTCCTTCCAAAACGATCCGAAGCATTTAATCTCTGAATTGTTCAAATTGCTTTGCGTCGCAAAGAAATGAATGTGTCATCTGAATATCGAGACCAACATTAATATTCATTCGAATAGATAATTTTCATAAAGCAGCTGTTTATTATAAAGTAAAGTGGATCTTATAAAGTGAATCCTATTTTAATCCCGCAAACGTGTTTACACGGAAAATCATATCCTCTTCGAAACGATCCGAAGAAATGAATGTGTCACCGAAATCGGGACCAACATTAATATTCACTCGAATAGGTAATTTGAATAAAGCAGCTGTTTATTATAAAGTAACTGTGAATCCGACTTTCTACGCACAAGGTTCCTGCTCGTTCTCAACGAGACGTTATATAATGTTAGCCAGTCACTGATGAAGAACAAATATCAAGTTACAAGTAATTGTTCCATGTTTTATGCTAATTATTTGTCATGCAAATGGTTCAAGCATCGCGAGTCTGAAACTTATCTATGAATAACAGTAAACGTATGAAAGAGGAAAGGCACGGGGGGGAAGAGAGAGAAAGAGAAAGAGCGACTGGAGTTAGCTCCGAGACTAGCATCATCGCCGAATTCGAATCCGTGGTAAATCATCGTTCACATGATTAAAGTGGCGTCTTGGAACCTTCGTAAAATGTTCTCATTAATTATGAATAATATGATTACGTGGTGGTTCCCATGGTTTCCCTTTTGTGAGACCCAACTAAAGACACGAGAGAGAGAGAGAGAGAGAGAGAGAGAGAGAGAGAGAGAGAGAGAGAGAGAGAGAGAGAGAGAGAGAGAGAGAGAGAGAGAGAGAGACAACCAAGCAGCGATTCACAGAGCACTAGCGCGAGAATGAAATTCCTATACAAAAGATTTTAACACGTGCGTCACAAAACAATTGTTCAATGGAACTCCATAAAACAAGATACATATATCATCTCCAGCAGCGACGTAGTCATCGATAATATTATTTAAAGCTCGCTTTGAGCTAGGAAACAAACTACATCTACATATTAGGGCCTCGACGACGGTAACACAAGTAGAAATACAGTTCGAGCAAGTTCTAACGAAGAAGTTGGTTCCATGCTTACAATTAGTGGAATAGTGCTAATTCATGCGCAGATAATATTTTAACAGCTGTCTTAATCCAAGTGCTTACCGTCATGCTTATCGTTATCACAAAAGATTGTGACCGCACACGAAATGTACACAGTACTCTTTTTCTTTTCATAAGTCGAACAGCATTCGCAAATCCTACCCACCGATGTACAATCGCTAATCAGCACGATACACGAACGTTATCGTCGCGGAGCTCGTTACGGGGCACGTTGTTCCGCGATCAGCAGAATAAAATTCTTCTAACTCACCTGATGCCTGTCCTCGAGAGAAATCGATGCATTTAACAGTGATATCACTGAATCATCCTCGATTTCGTTCCCAGTTTCGTATCCTTTCTGGTCGCGTGGCTTGTTTCCGGGTTAAGTACACAATTAAAAAGAGAAATGTTTACACGATCGAAGACTTGACAGAGTCACCGTAATCACGGAGAATATCATCGGATACCGTCTGTTTAGACCGACCGAGCGGGCCCGGACGACTGAACGTGCCACTCGTTGCGCCTTCACCGACAGCCTCGATTCCTACCTTCTCTTTCTCTTTCTCTCCCTCGCTCAGATCCTTTTCTCTCCCGCTCCCTCTCTCTCTCTCTCTCTCTCTCTCTCTCCCTCTCCCTCTCCCCCCACCCCTATTTCTATGCTAATTGGTGTCCTGTGGAATGACATCTGTGTCCATCTAAATTTTACTTTGTAAAGGAAGATGTTAGGAAGTGACCTTCTGGGTAGCTCAGACACCTAACATATTGATGAGGTGCTATTTCTTAGGTACCAAGAAAGTGTACAGTGGATAACAAAAGTAAGTTGACACTCATATTTTTAATAATGAAATCGCGATAATAGTAATATTTATTCACTTATAAAAATAAACCAGTTGATTACATATTTAATGGTAATGTTGAAAACAAAATTTCTATACTAAATATACAAAATTTGGTGTGTGCCAAAAGTAAGTTAATGTATCGTTTAATAACACTGCCCAACACCGTTTCACAATTACATTGTGATGGTGGTACTTGTAGAGAGTTTCAATTTTTGTAGACAAATTTTAAGAAAGTGGTACCAAATAAAATCCTATTTTCATTGGTAATAACTAGCCTGCGGATTTTATGCATTTATGACAAAAATGGACACGTACAATTTAAGCAGTGGACATGTCAAAAATAGTTAAAAGAAGAATACAATTTTTATTTGGCTCCTGTATCGTGCAATCAATGCGAACATTTTTTATTTTGCATAAAGATCCGCAGTCTAGTAATAACATTCGTAGGACCAAAATAAATAAAAATCATACAAAATTCTATCGTATTTTATGAAAATTTTTATGAACCATTAATAGCATTAATGCATAAAGATCCGCAGTCTAATTATTACAATCAATGTTAAATGTTTCACCGATTTGAAACAGTAGGAAACTAATGAAAAGGTGGTCTCCCAAATGGTACCAAATAAAATCCTATTTTCATTGGTAATAACATTCATAGGTCCAAAATGAATAAAAATCGTACTAAATTCCATCGAATTTGATACTCCAGTATTTTGTGAAAATTTTTATGAATCATTAATGCATAAAGATCCGCAGTCTAATTATTAAAATCGATGTTAAATGTTTCACCGATTTGAAACAGTAGGAAACTAAGCAAGGACGGTCTCCTTGAATATGTATGTTGTTACTGTTAGATCTTGTACACCTTCCTACCAGCGGGGTTTCTCACCCATGGTTCATGCAAATGTGGGCACCGACATTGAACAGTTGACATTGAGCGCCGGGAAACGGCGATTAAGCTCAATATCGGTGAACGCGACCGCCATGCTTGGTGATTGACCGCAATGTCACTAACCCCGATAAAACACTGATTACTCTCACCTCACCCGAATACGAAACAATTTCTACCTACCCATTTTCAAGGTATGCGTGTACATCAAAGTTATGTCGACCTAAAAGCTAAATATTGAATTTTTTCAAACAATAAATACCATAAGTTGTCAAATTATTGAATCGCATTCTGTTTACCATTCAACTTGCAAACCATATTTAACCCTTTGACAACGTAGACCGTCTAGTATACGCATATGTATAGACACTCAATGAGAAGTGCTTCCTCGATACGAACAGTGCCTAAAAGCGCAAATACAAAATACTCGTTTAGATCGACAAAAAAGTAATTTTGAAACGTTCTTTTGTAGAGAAAGCTTAACAATATATGGATTGCTTAGTCTGTCTTTCATCTGTGTATAATCTTCATACCGTTCTTGCTCAATATTTTTTGTATTTCTTGTATATCGTGACGGCTCACAGTGGTCCGGATCGAGAAATTCAATGACATTTCACCTTTCTGTAAATCAATTTCACCATTTTACAAATAAAGTATTTTTAAGTAAGTTTTTGTAAAATAAAATCAAATCAAATGTAAATTAATTGTTAACAAATTCAAAATTTTATTTTGTGCAAAGATGTAGGTGAAATATTTATTTAAAAGTAATCACTAATTCATCAACTTTGTAATGTATGAAAATTGTGTGTAGATATATGTACATTCACAAAAAATTTCATAAAAATGAAAGTACAAATTATGCATATATTGAAGCGCCTATTGAGTATGTATTGTGTCTTATAAATATATAATTTAATCGAGATAAATAAGTAATTGATTTTAAATCGATTTACATAAGGTTGAATTTGACTTGCAAAGGGTTAATTTCGACTGCAAAACCTGTATATGAAGGGGTACTGCCGCTGTAGCGTGTTTTGCCTAAAATGGAACGAATCAATTGAACTCGGTGTATAGGTACATTAATGTTTCTAGATCCGTTTCGAGACATTCGTTTTGCAAAGCGTCACGCTTTCAGAGTGTCACGCATCAACGAATCTACCAGGCATATATCGTTTCGTGAGTACACGTATCACTTTATTGGTACTTTCGAGGACACGTGCGCGGTTTAACTGTAAAACTTTAATGTTGCGCCCCGGAACGACCAAATACGCTGGACTGTAATTTTCGTTTCGCTCCATTGTTCGCGAGCAATAAAAATCGATCGTTACTGCGGTATGGTATGCAAGTTTACAAGAGCAAGAGTTGTTAAACATCTTTTCATCTCCTTGAAAAGATGCTCTTTTTTTCACCTTTACTCTATTTTAAAAAATTATTCCTTTTTTGTACGTCGTTTGTGTTCTTCCTTGCAAAACAAGCTCGCGAAAGCTGCAAACAAAAACTTTTACTAATTTTTTACGAATTAAAAAGATAAAATAAAATGAAATGATTCACCACGCTGTGCATATAAATATATATATATATACATATATATATATATATGTATATTTCATTTATTAAGCCCATTATAAAATCCTTTTCTAATTACAGAAAAGAATTGTGACTATATAATTGATTAATGAAGCTGTATTATTTAAAATGTAACCATTGAATTTTATTTTCAAATCGGGCACGAACTTATGCAATCATCCGACGGATTACTCCGTATATTTGTGCATTATACATAGATAGCCACTTGAAATATCTGGAAAACAGGTAATGTAGTACGGCGATTTATAGAAATCTAACAGTAAAGCAATTTTAAAACGTAATTAATCATAAAAGAAACACGAATTTTATAATCTGATAATGCTGATTGCGAATTTTTCCTGTCTCGACATAATTAACTACTCTTGTTACGTTTGATTATAATATGAAAAGATATTCACCTGATCCAGGTTACATCATTGCATTATTTGACAAATGCCAGAGCAGCTCTGGGTTTTTTGTTGCATTGTGTTGAATTCCGACAAGCCAATTGCAGCGGACAATGAGTTGTTGAGAGAAATAGAGCAAACTTTGAATGCTGTGTGCACCACGTAACTGCATTTGTGTCTATTGTAAGATGGACAATAGCATTCAAAATATAGTGCAATCTTACGTACATTTGTAACTGTGCTTTGATTTTTAATGGAAAACATTTCACCTTGATTTTCAGGAGCCGTTCAGACGTCTATCAGACGTCCGAATGCAATGTCAGTCCGTGTTCACATATCTTTCTCTAATTTTGCTGTGGTACGCGATACAATCCTAAGATTTTACATGTTTACTTTAAAAATAGTATGTATAATATACAGGATACAACGGAGTGTACATTTTCTACCTTTAAATATAAGAAATTTAAAAATATGCTAGGTGTCTTATTATTTTGTCGAGGACTGTATATGTATAAGTGTTCCCATATGAGTTCTCATATAAGTATGAGCGGTTGGAACTTGGAACATCTGTATACTGTATCCAGTATACATGTTTTCATATTAATGTTTATGTATTTGGCTATTCTTATTCTGTACAAATTTTCTCTTGTTCGTAATTCTTATATTGAATTTTGTATGATGTTGAAATAAATACCTCATGGGATTTTCTATAATAAAAACAAAAAAAGCATACAGCAAAGATTCTCGAGATAAGTCTACATTTCAAAAGTGAACGCGAATCCCGCGTAGAATTTGGCGTAGCGATCGCAGGAACAGCTTACCGACGGAGCAATTATAAACTCCGATTTCTGAATAATGCAAACTTTCTATAAACCCGTAAAACCTGGTTGGCGATTCGTGTTTCGTTTCGGGCTTGATGACTGTTCAGTGAGGACCTCGATTGAACTTCGATAGATTTCTTTTCGAAAACATTAGCGCCGAGGTAAATGCATCGCCGAAACAACGAACTACGTTCAGAACGGTAGTGTTACGCATCACGGTATCTGGACCATTTCTTGATCACATGTAGCGCGAGGACAATAAAAGTGAGAAATATACTTGTGAAATAAAGTAACAACGTCCGTAGGGACTTGGCCATCTTGGAAAGATATGTCGCATCGGTCAAAACGTCAACAATATAGTGTGTATTGTTCAATACATGCCGCCAGCTTGCTTTAACTGCAGTTGACTTACAACGCCTAATCAACGAGAGAGTGAAGGCGACACGGTGGCGTATTTGACACGCGGACGTAATCGCAAAAGAAGCAGCACAGCTTCGTCGAATAATGAATCGCAGTGACGGGTTGGTACAACGACGACGTGTAGTTAACAGCAGTAGTAGCAGTAGTCTAGGTCAGGATGGTTCAAATGATATTGGCCAAAATGACAAGTTATCTGGCCATGGCGGTGATACAGATTCATCTACGCAAAAAGATCTTAATTCAAATCCCACGATCGATGACGATTCCGATAAAGAGACACGTTTGACGTTGATGGAAGAAGTCTTGCTGCTTGGCCTCAAGGACAAGGAGGTTTGTTGACATTTATTGCTCTACGAGTCTACGGCGTGAACTGCTGCAACGTCGCATTCTGTAGAGCGAGCGAGCAACTTTACATATCCTGGCTGAAAAGTATCCAACCTTGTGCTGTAGCGGGTGGAAGTATTATTCCTGGTTGATATCAATGTTGTCCCCTTCAAAGTATTGTCCGTTAGATGCCACAACTTTCTTCCAGTGAACCTCCCACTTACGGAAACACTCCTTAACAACTAAATAGGTATATTTAGTCATTTTGGCGGGTTCTAATATTCTTAATTTGCAATTATTAACATTGTAAAGATGCTTCCCTGAAAAATTTATAAAATAATGTGAAATAGTAAATAGATGAAAGTTATTCAATATATCTACCTCGCTGGGCAACAGAGGCGTTTACAATTCGAGGCAATCTAGCAACAAGATTTTTTAATGTTTCTTCCTGGAAATAATAAACAGATAGAGCGGAGAGACACTTGGAACCACCATACATAAGTATGTTCGCTCGATATCAGTTTTCATTCAATTTTTCTTATTATCTTGTTATTCATGGTAATTGATGTTGAATATTATCTGTATTATTAATTATTACTTTTATACGAGTGTATAAAAGAAATACTGTGGCAAAAGTTACATTGGGATGCCTTATTTTAAATATATTTTGTATATTTTCGATAAACTGAAGGTGGTCAAATACTTACGGATGGTACTGTAAGCAAAGGTTGGATACTTTCCGGACAGGCCATGTATACCCAAGTCTGAAGCACGCATTCTTTTACAGGGTTACACTTCGTTCTGGAACGATTGTATAAGTTCTGGATTACGTGGTTGTATCTTGGCAGAACTTGGATTTCGCGGTCGTGTGGAATTGGAAAAAGCTGGTATGCGTAAAAAGGGTCTTTTGGTGAGGAAACTACTGTTAAAGAACGACGCACCGACAGGAGATGTTTTGCTAGACGAAGCATTGAAACATTTAAAAGAAACTGACCCACCCGAAACTGTTCCTAGTTGGATAGAATATCTTAGCGGTCAGTATACGCATTAACCCCCTTGCCGTATTTTAACCAGCCCAAGTTCGTCGTGAAGAAATTTCGAACAAAGTCTGACAAATACGAATGTTACGCCTTTCTTTTCAACTGAAATAAAATTTGATTGGTTTCTAATCGATAGACTGCGGACGTTTGTGCCATTTTTCTAGGCAAATCTTAAGAAAGTCGTAACAAATAAAATTCTATTTTCATTGGTACTAACTAAACTCTGGATCTTTATGCAAAAATAAAAAGTTTGTGCATTAATAGCAAGACACAGTAGCTAAATATAAACTTATATTTTTCACTCATAATTTTAATGTAATGAAATTAATATATTAATATTCCTAAAGTCATTTAATCTTTGTGTTTTAAACTGTTTTAAATTGCTCCCACCAATCTTTTATCACAAATGCATGAAACCCAGACTCTATTAATAACATTTGTAGGTCCAAAGCAAATCAAAATCGTACTAAATTCTATCGAACTCGATACTCCAGCCTTTTTTAAAAACTTTTATAAACTGTAAATGCATAAAGATATCAGCAGTCTAGTAATCAATAATTAAGATTTTCTCTTCTACGACATTTTTCGGGATAAAGACGTTCAATGGCTGTAACTGTAAAGAAAATGATACGGCAAGGAGTGGTTAACTGCAAGGCATAGTTAGTAAGCGATGCTTAGTGAGTTAGAGCAAATTTTTAATATAATTTTCAATTCCTTTAGGAGAAACATGGAACCCACTCAAATTAAGATACCAGCTAAAAAACGTTAGAGAAAGATTAGCGAAAAATCTTGTAGAGAAAGGAGTTTTAACAACGGAGAAACAAAATTTCTTATTGTTCGATATGACAACACATCCTCTTACCGATATCCTTGCCAAATTTCGTCTTGTAAAAAAGGTATATATACATATATGTACTGATGTATATTATTATATTATAATTAGACAGTGGATTTTATGCACTTATGACAAAAATGAGTAGGTGTAATTTAAAACAGTAACAACATTAAGAGTATTACTATTACATATATTAAGAAAGAAAATAAATTTCTATTTCACTCCTGTTTGTTGCAATCTGGTTAGAAAATTTCTATTTTGCATAAAGGTCTGTTGTCTAATTATAATATATTTCACATTCGTTGGTTGCGTTTCAATTTGTAAAAATAATATCTTATCTTGTGTGTACGTGTGGGTGTAATGATAAGATTACTTATGTTCAGTGGGTTTTGAGGTTTTTTATTTGTATCATTTCACATTTGTCGATTATTATTTAGGTCATACTGTAAGACAATATTATTATTTCACAGATTCAAGAAGCTGTATTAAATCGTTGGGTTAACGATGCTGGTCGGATGGATAGGCGGATATTAGCTTTAGTAATTTTAGCTCATGCAGCCGATGTACTAGAAAATGCATTTGCACCACTTTCTGATGATGATTATGAAATAGCAATGCGACGGGTACGAACATTATTAGATCTTGATTTCGAAGCGGAAGCTGCTAAACCTAATGCCAATCCAGTCCTATGGGCTGTATTCGCTGCATTCACTAAGTAACAGATCTTTTACGAACTACATGTGTATAAAGCAAACATTGGGTACTAGCGTGAATACTTGGGATTATAAATTTTTGCATAAAATTTTGCGTTGCAATCTGAAATGTAATATCCTACAATCATTGTTAATGATCATACAATTCAGACCAAATACCTTGAACCCGACTGTATGAAGCAGATTTAGAGTATTAGTCATTTTCCATTATTGTTATTTAATACATTTGATAGCTGAAAAATATGAATGTTCATATTTAAATATTTCAAAAGTAACAAAATTTAAAGAGTGAATGAGTACGTTGTGTGTGGGTTAGTGCCATGTCAGTTAAGAAACGAAAGATTGCACTGTGCCGAGTTCTGTCTCATACCTTCTCAGTATATCTATTGTGTCTGCACATGAACTGCAAATAAGTTTATAGACACAGTATTTATGTGGCTATCATGTAATGTCAAATTAAGTGCCACATTCCTGCTAGTTGTCTGAATGTTAAAGCGATGAAAGTAATTTTTTGCACAATTGTGACAGTGGCGATGAATTTCTACGATTTCTTTAAGTGTCCCCTTTGTACCAAATTCGATTACGATAGCCTTTCCTTCTAAAACTATTTTTTATGAAAATATTACATTGTAGCATCGCTAGGTGGCAGTAAAGTACTCAGATGTTAAAAAAAAAAACATGATCTAGAATTATCGTTTTCGTTACCCAATTAAATCTTTCTTAATTTGTCGCAAGATCGATAACCAAATATATACATATACTGTGGGAATAATATTTTCATTTAGTAAAAAATATCGGCGTTTCACACGTTCTGTTTTTTACTATTTGCGACGTGCAGATATGTTTTTAATGTTTTCTGTTATTAATTTATCATGTACATTATAAGATGTGATATGTGAGTAGAAAAATGCAAACTGGGGATTTGATTATTATAAATCGAGAATCGCTCTATGAGGACAACATAAAGCATCGGTTATACGTAAACTTGAATTTTCCAGGAATAAGTGTTCTTTTTCTTTTCATATATTGAAGACATGTAAGTAAATATCACTCTAACATACGTCACTTCTGCAAAATTCTCGCGTGTATGTAGAGTAATCAAGAACTGTTTTATATTATTTTCAGTCTTTACAGTTGTGGAAGATCGTATGTCCTTATACAAAATACAAAATTTGATATATAATTTTCAGTATAACATAAGTATATCTTTTAAAACAAAATTATTATTGATGCGATTGCTTATCACATTTTGGAGTTTATACATATATAATATATAATTATTCGTAATATTCTTTTTAATTTATTTAACAGTGGCATTTCTGTGTATTTAATTTACAAAATTATATTTCTGAAATCTTCTTACTTTCATAGCAAAAGGTTTATTCTGGATTTTCAAACTTTTTAAAGTAACCAACATTGATTCTAATATGGAATTTTCGAGAATTTTGTCGCGTTTCAATTATCATTTATATATTCGTACAATTTATAATATCCAAATCGAAAACCTTTGAAAAATTCTATACATATTTCAATTGTTAACTGATAGTAAAGTAGCTGAAAATTCTATATTTTTAGGAATAATATTTCCGTTATTAATTTAATTAACCTACTAGCATAGTACTTCTTAAATTGAAATAACAACTTAATCTTAAAATATATCTTTGTGTGATTACATATTTCTTGGGCCACCTTGTATTCATTAAAAATACTGATGTCCAATAACATGAAGATATTTTATGTAATGAATTATTCATAATGTTGAGGGAATTTTTACATAAGTTTGTATAATATATAAAATTATCTCTTGTTTTTAAGTAATTCTGTTTCAGAAAATGATAAATTTATTTTTGTCTCTATATATATACAACACACACACATATAATTTAACAGTAATAAACAAAGATAAAGAAATAGGAATTTTAAAGTCCTTTATTATTGCTGCCTTAGTATTATAGCTATTGTTATTTCTTTATACTCTCATATAGCAATACTGAAATATTATATATATATACTACATTTAAAGTAATATAAAACCAGAAGAGGTTTAGAAAGTATTAGTTATTGTTACATTTCTTGTATTATGATAAATAGTTAATAAACACGATAATTTTATACTTGCACATTATTGAAATGTTTGCTTACAAATAAAAAAACAAACACTACGAAGTTGTTCTAGGCAACTAAGCTTGCTGGACAAGCATATTAAAAGAATATTATACTAGCAATCTTAGCGCTTATTGTATCAACGTTACAGTCAGTAGATAATGCTTCCATTGGTGCAAATTTCTTTCGTATGTGCAAATTACATATTGATGCATGCATATTGAGTTTGATAATTTTTAGTTTCATAGGAGCTCTACTGCCACTTGGTAAGATTGTCCTCGGTTTGGAGAAGGTGCTATATATAAATTCAATTAGATGTGATTGATTCGAAACAAGTTATATCTTAAAGTATAGCTAGTATTTTATGTTTGTTTTCCTAATTTTCTAAAAATATATCATTTCGATAATGCATTTCTAAAAATGTATATGTATATATTTTTTTGAAAAATATGTGATACACCAATATAATGCACAGACATCAGCACATTAATTTTTAGTAAATTGTGTTCAACAAATTTGATGAAATTACAATATCAATGTGGTATTATGGGTACACTAATAAAAATCAATTCTTTTTCAAATAAATCCTACACATTAAATAATTTGATTTCTTTTTTTTTGTATATCTACATTATTAATGAATTAAAATGTCAGCTATACATTTGTATATTTATGCGTAACTACGGATTATAACTTTTTAACATATTTTAATGAAAAAAATGTAATGTATATTGTACAGAAGTAAAACTGAAACAAATGAAAAATATGAAATTTTCATTCCCATAACAATTATTTGGTTTTGAACCACAATATAATAAAAATATGATAATAAATATGTTATTCGCAACGGCTAGCATAGATTACCTGTTTACAAATAGTTTTAAATACTGACACATATTCTTGTTTTCATTAAATATAAAACAAATAAGTCATTGGGGAAGCAGGATATATTCTAATTATTAGCCATGAACAAGAAATTTAAATTTTACTAATAAAATTTTATTTATATCTTTCATATATCTGTGTGTACAGTAGTACTGTATTTACAATGAAATCACCCACTTCAGAAAACTTATTAGGATTATAAAAAGTGTACAGCTTGTATAGTCACATTATTATACATATTTGAATATTGAAAATTTGTAGTTTTATACATTTGCAACAAGTATTAATTTAATTTTTGTAATTATTTCTCTAGAATTAGAATCACATTATAGTAAATAACTGGGAAGATTTGATAGGTAACCGTTAATTATTTAAAGTAGAAAGTATTTTAATAATTATATAAAGTACGAAGATAACTTGTACAGAGTTGTACTTGCGATATTGTATAAATATATGTATGTACAGTTAAATCACATACACTGAACACATAATAACTGAAATACAGGCACAAAATCAGATAGAGTACATATGTACACAAAATATATGCAATAGCATAAAAATTTATACATTGCTATATTTTCTCTGTTCTTCCATTTTTAAGGACTTTAACGTGGTGCACATATCAGAGCATTGGCAAGATCCAGCCATGGTTGTTTGAATTAGCCCATATTGACCCGTGAACATCCAACTTTCATCTTTTTTAAAAAGTTCATCCGCTATGCCTGGTTGTAGACCAACGCACACATCTGATTTCACTGTCCTCAAACTAAGTATGTGTGACGGTTGGAATCCTCTTAATGCTTCAGTAAATGTTTCGGTATAGGCCCAATTTATATCGCCAACTAATTTTCTATAATTTAGATCCCCTTTGAATATTATCAATTCAGCTTTTGATAATTTTGCATACAATTCTTTATCATGCTCTCTCATCTCAGCAAAATCATGTGGTCCTGTCCAATAGGATTCTTCCTAATAAACACATACACCGATTATATTTCATATTAAATATCATATAATGTATACAGGGTGAGTCTCGTAATATATGATGATCTCAAATAACTCGTACATATTTAAGTTGTTTGTTGTACAAAAAAAATGTTCAAACAAATGTTGCATGGTTCCTAGGGAGACATACAGTGCTGCAATCTGATTTTTGTTACTTCGATTTTTTATCAAGATATGAAGGTCAGCTTCAGTTTTTTTTAAATAGAATGCCTAATATTTTTGATCGAACTCGGATAGGCACAAAATTCTGCGTAAAAAAGTTTCTTTTTTAACCTTCCTAGTTAACAGTAGGGATGGGATCAAGTACCTCGCAAACAGGTTCGAACCTTGATTGATGGAATTCGAACTCTCTATAAGTATGTACTTCGAAAAAAAAAAAATGGTACTCCCAAGTATACTCGAACCTTTGCCAGACAGTTTCGAACCCTTTACAAGTACTGTGGTAAACGTAAATAGTACTTGCAAGTATACTCGAATATTGGTCGAACAGTTTCGAAACGTTCAAAATTTTTATGAATATCGTTATGAATTTCCGTATTCTTGCACACTCCGTGGCAACGAAAGGCTGTTCCGGCGCGGCGTCTGTTTACTTTTTTTGAACTATATGTATACAGACACACTGTATACATATAGTTCACTTAATTATGTGTATAGAAGAAAATATGCTGTGCGTACCTCTACGGTCCATGTGTTGGTCTTCAAATAATTGTTTGCTAGTTCAGCAAATTGTTTCAAATCTTCATTCGATGAATTACTCATATACTCCAAAGTCCAGTGGAAATCATTTTTGGTTGTATCGCTTACGTACCATGGATATCGTTTTACATAGAATCTTATTTGTACAGCCAGTTTACTAACCATCAAAAATATTGCTAAACATAAATCAGTAAAGAATTCATATCCTGCATTATCCAGTACCATATCTACAATACATGTGTTATTAGTTTTCTTTCTCTGTAATAAATTCCAAACTAATTCTGAGCAGTCGACAAGAATGTCTGTTTGCAATGATTTCAGAACTTCTATGGGGTTATTGCTTTGGCTAACTTCTGCTCCGGCACTAAGCGATAAATCACATCTACAAAAAAAAATTCATTGCAAGCTTTCTGATAGAATTTTGCAAAGAAATGTTGAAAATTATGCATACTTATTGCCCCAAAGATTTAATTGAAGAAACTTGAACAATTCTTGCTTCGTTTCAACCAATGATAAGGACTCTGCTCTTTTTGTATAGTTCAACGTATAAGCGCAAAGAGTTTCTATACTAACTAACGAGCCGGTAAAAGCGCTTTGCTTCTGTTCTTGAAAAACATCATAATTGTGTAAATACTTTCTGAAAATAAATATATACTTTATTATATATTTATATCTATCTAACTTATACACAAAATGATTACACAGAAATGTTTAAAACATACGTAAGAGCAAACTCTTGTGCAAGGGTTCGGTACATATAACATTCACAATATAACCAAAGCGTATTAAACCATGTAGGTGTGGTTCCTTCTATCTCGGTACGTTTGATCAGATATTTATTCCACTCGTCGGCATCGTTATTTGTTGCATTAGGTAGCGTTTGTAGAGGCTTTAAAGTTTTATTAGTAACTATTTCATTCTTTAATTTACTAATAAATCCTATGATCTGTTTAATTTCTTCCGACACATTCTAAATAAACACATCATTTAAAATATTAGATTAATTTAAATAAACAATTTCAAGCCACAGGCAGATCTAACTTACACCTAATACCTCGCCATATAGGTTTGCAATATCTTCTTTGTTGCGACTTAAGGTATCAACTATTTTAGTCAAAATTACTGGCAATCTATCTTTGATTGTTATGTAAGCGAAACTTCTGTAATAAATAATCATAATTGTGATAGAAAATAGGTCATCGATAAAATTCATATACAATGAATGTGGAAGCTTATCATGATTAGACTTGCGGATGTTTATGCATTTATGAAGAAATTAGTTGGGTGAAATGTAAAACACAGTAAAGGATTAGAAAAATTTAAGAATATCATCACGTTATTAGGTTGTTGCATAAAAAAGTTTCATTGTAATAAACCTATAGACTATAACACCATTTCTTGATCGAAACGTTTTATAAGAGTCGCATTGTAAAATTGAACATTTCATATACAACAACCTAATATTTTTAATGTAACTAAGTCATTAAGGGATGAAATGAATATCTTTATTTTGCATAAAAATCTGCAGTCTAATCATGACTAATATCCAAACAGCGGATTTTATGCATTTATGGGAACAATGAGTATGTAAGGTGCCTTTTAAAACAGTGAAATAGTTATGAAATAGTTACAATGATGTAATAATGCTAATCTAGTGTTTCCAGCTTATAAAAATAATTAAAGTAAGAATTAAGCATGTATCTATATAGATCTAGTCACATGCAAATGATGCAGACAATTTATATTTTGCATATAGAGATCCGGTATCTTACTAATATCATTTATATTAAGAGATATAATGGTCATTAGGTTAGATATTAATAAAAGTTATTTACCGTTTGTAGATCCCTCTTAAAGGTATCCCAGTCGGTGTATATGTATCTTGTAAGTCAAGAATGTCTACGGAATTTGATCTTTGAGACATGATTTCAGAATCCGGAATCGCTATCACACCTATTTATTAAATAGACTAAATACAATAGTAGATTATAATCAGTTGTGCGCAAAACGTGAAATCTGAAATATATAACGAAAGATAATGTTTAATTGTTTTGATTGTATATACTTTTACGTAATAGAAGAAGGATTCTTACTATTTACTAAGTGATTGTATTTTTTTTATTTAATGTTTTTTTTTGGAATATTCCGCGGATGTAAGACTGTGACGATCGGACAGCGCAGGGAACATTATCATCATATGACAGTAACCACGTGTGTTACGCGTGCGTATTTCTATTTCTATTGCCATTCTGATCTTTGGCAAATGTTGTGCGTTGTGTCACTCACTGTATCTACATGATCTACATCTGATCTACATACGCACAAAACATGAATGCACATGAGTGTCAGAGTCGTTTCAATCGAAATCACAGTCGAAACATGGTCGAAACATAAGCGGACCCTACACGGTCAATCGGAATGACAGTCACGTCGAAGATTGACATTCGGATTGATCGTGAAAGATTAATACTGACGGACTGATGAAATGGACTGACGGATTTCCAGATATTTGGAAATATTCCTTCGTGATTGAAGTAAGGATTGACTGTCTGACTGTTCAATCAGACTGTCATTCCTGACCTGATTGACCGTGTATTTAGGGTCCGCTATAGAGTAGAAATACCAGAAGCGAAATTCGTGTCAAATCTTGCTTGAACCTTTGATACACTTTCATGTTTACAATCTATTTCGAATCTATCATGTATTTATATACATAAATGAGAAAAAGGCTAAGAAAGAAAGTGGATCTGATTGTTTGTAATCATACATAATTTTGCTATTGGTCGAAGTGATAATGTCAACGAATCAGATTCAGTGCTGCGATATGGGGCGACGATTTCAGGTCTCAGTAAAGTAAGATTCTCGATAAAATGGGGTACCTTGAGCACCCCGCAGAATTTTAAAAAATTGGTATGATTTGATTCTGAAAAATGAATGGATAACATGTGTATTTGTGAATATTTTGTAACTTGTAGGATTTTCCTGCATCATCTTTTAGCCTTTTTTGCGTGGGGAAAATGCACGCATTTCGCCAGAAGAGGTAGAAAGCAATTGTAGAACACTATAAAAGGTACTAGATCTAGTACGAACGTACTAGCAGTGGAGACCCTGCTTAGAGGGGAGTTGTTGTGGAGTTGTTGCTCGCTCGCTTCGCGCGCTCCGCGAGTAGGGTTGTTGTAGCTAGACATTTGCGTACGTAACGAAATAAATCGAAATTGATCGAATAAATCGATAATGTAAATTTCTATTGAAATATTGATTAAAAGCTGCGACGTTCTATTGAAATATTGATTAAAAGCTACGACGTTTGTTTTTTTGTTGTATTGAAATATGATTCTAAAAGCACTTTTAGTTTTTCCCGAATTTTCCATTTTTCCGTGATACTTTTCCAATTTTTTAAAATCTAAAAACCTGATTCGGACTACAACGAACATTTAAAAAAAGAAATTAGCCAAATCGGTGCAGCCGTTCTCCCGTGATGTCGTGATCAACGAACAGCATTTCATTTTTATTATATAGAATAGAGAATAGAAGATACACATCAGTCACTTTTGATGATCGGTAGGTTTAGTGTTAATGTCTATACCAACTCCTTTTGCCAACAATGTCAACAAGCATCCTTTGACCACCTCGCCATTTAATTTTTTACTAAAAATACTGCTGTAATAATTTTTTAGAACAACCCCTGAAATCATCCCTTTCAACGAAGTAGAACATTTATCTACTCATTTATTTACTCTGTATTTATTAATAAAAGAGGGCAAAACTTCAACATAGGATAAAAACAAGTAATACATTAAAAAAAATATTTATACGGAGCAATAAATTAAACGTTATGTTGCTTAATTATTGCTACACGGTCTATTTAAATACTTAATTATTCTTTCATCACTTACAGATTATACAACAAACTAACTTTGTAAGAAAAACGTTACAGGTCGGATCTAACACCGAAACCAGCTTCAGGTGGTGGGGATGTTAATGATGTTAATCCTCCCGCAGGATCCGCAGCAAATCTAGTTGAATTTTGTGGACCTGGAGGTGGTCTTTCACCCTTCTTTAATGCATCTATTATAGCGGTAGCACTTTCTGCAGTTAAATCCTCCTATAAGGAACATTATTTGTTTACAATGTTTATCCATTGATATACAAACTTTGTTTTCAAGAAATATTTTCAATTCTTTATATAAAGTTATACTTACATAATAGTCATCATTAACTTGGAACATTGGTGCATTAGCGCAAGCTCCGAGACATTCAACCTCGGACACTGTAAACAGTTTATCTGCAGACATCTCTCCAACTTTACAATTTGTAGCTTTAATTACAGCATTTAGAATAGAATCAGAATCTCGTAACCAACACGGTGTACATGTACAGATTTGAACATGATATTTCCCCATTGGTCGCCTATTGAACATAGTATAAAATGTAGCTACTTCGTAGACCCTCATATGAGGCAGATTCAATATTTCTGCGACTTTGTGCATAGCAGAAATAGGTAGCCATCCGTGCTGGCGTTGAGCTAAGTCTAGCAGAGGTATCATTGCACCACGTTTATGGCCTTCTGGGTAGATTTTCATAAGGGCCTCGATACGTTTTTTATTTGCTTCATTAAATTCGAATGGTATCTTTGGATTGTCCTCTTCGCTGTCTCTATGCTAGAATGAAGGTGATATGGATATATGATCGACGTGTAATACAAGTTATAAATAAGAATACCTACAACAAATAATTGATCCGACGAACGGACGGTTGAAGTCTGTAACCCTCTCGCATGTTTACAATTCTGTATAAATAAAATATATTATTAATTCGAATACAAGACAAAGCATCGTATTAATATAATTTAGAAATGATATTGTGTTATAGTTAACTCTTGCGAGGCATGAATTTCATAAATAGCCTCGTTTTTAATTAATTTGTTAATTAATTTGGGATAAAGAGTAACACAGGATAAAAAGTAAACAAACAGATTTAATTTCATTCATATAAAAATTCTTTTCAAAAATCTGAAGCTGGGGTTTCCGAGACCCCACATTACCTTGCGAAGGTTAAAGATATGTTATGCTACAATTTGTTACAGTTCACGCAAATTGATATGAAAATCATTCCATTCTTTCTAACTTGTGCAAATTGATTAATATTTCGTTCATCATGAAATAGTTTTTTTATTTAATAAACATAAACACAAACGGTAATAAAATTATGCGTCATTTCAGTTAATAATCTATTTATATCATTCATAAACATAAGTAAATACTAGCAATGCGTTTCTACAAGGTATTTGATTGTTTGACATTTCGTATATTCGCATACGTTTTAATATACTTTTTTAATACTTTCCGACATGATATAAAATAATAGAATTACGCAACTTTATTATATACAACTAAAGTTAATATTAAAAAATATTAGAATAAATATGTTTGAATTAAAAGTTATGTAAGAGTAATGAAGAGGTTATGACAGTATAAGTTACGATACACAATTTTACAAAAATGACAATAAATAACTCACATAGAGAGCTCGAATGGCACGCGAAGTGACAAACATTGTTATTCAATGCTCGTATATTCACTATACAATTGCTTCAGGCGTATGTCTTTCTATTTTCTGTATTTTCTTACGTTTCTGTAACAACTAAAAATTGCCCATTTTAAATTTTAGACCATATATACTTGGATATCAAGATCAGTCAAGATGCGGTATTTTCGCATTCAAGCGCCGCCTAACGTGAAAATGTAAAAATTAGGAATTTGAATCTTTTGATGCAGATCATTGCAGATCATGCCAATACTTTACTGGTCTGAACGTTCTTTTCATGGGAAAAAATTACTTTATGCCATTCGTCGGGCCAGTGCACGAGATTTTCTGCGAATTGTAACCGGGTGGCCTCTCAGATTTTTGGGTATTTATCAGTATTTATCAATGTTGTCAATGGTTGTCAACTTCTGTGCAGAAAAAAATTTGGTAACACCGATAAACACGCAACTGCCTAATGAACACGAGATGGAGTTGCTTATAGCTGATTATAGTAATACACCGTGGTTCCCCTTATCATTGGCTTTCTCGTCGGTTTTCTGAAAACAACATTCGGTGCATGGTGCACAATGGTGCATTCAGTGTTCCGATATCGCGCATCGTTTTTCGTACGATGGATGGCCGCTAGAGGCGCTGCGCGGAAAAAACAGTAACGTATCTACTATTGGGTACATAGCAGAGCGGCCAGAGCCCTGAGGCAATTATATTGGCGCATATTGCCCTAGTAGCATTTACGGTTGGCGTTTCGTTGGGCCTACGTTGGGGGTTTGCGTTGGGCAACCGTTAGAAATGTCGCTCTTTTTTGCAGTTGGGCCAACAGTCAGGGCCAACGTTGGGCCAACGTTCAGCCAACGTTGCGCCAGCGTCGGGCCAACGGTAATACCCAACGTAGGGCCAACGATCACGTCCAATGTCGGGCCAACGGTAATACCCAACGTAGGGCCAACGATCACGTCCAATGTCGGGCCAACGGTAATACCCAACGTAGGGCCAACGGTAATACCCAACGTAGGGCCTACATTACTATAATACGATAAGCCAACAAAAGGATTCTTTCTGTAGGGTCAATTAATTATATACATATATATATGTGTATTATAAAAATATTTTATTTTTATATCTCACAATCAGTCATTTTGTGAGGTAACAATTTTTGCCTCACATATTATATTAATATATAAGTACTAACTTATTATGCACGCTAGCATATAACGGATTTCTTACATATATGTGTACGAAATGTATACATATATTACATATTATAAAAGTAAGATTCCTTACATTACATATTATATTACGTACATAACACACATTGCACATTAGTAATATGACATTACATTCATATTACATACATAACACGTTGCACATTAGTAATATGATATTACATTCATATTACACCTCTTCAATAGTTCTGATAATTACAACAGTTCCGCTTAAGATGGTGAAACAAGAATCGGATAAAGACGTACTTAAAATACAACTGTTTTTCGCAGTTATAGATATTGGCGTAGCTGCATGGCTGATGATCCATCGAACACTTGTGCCTCAGTAAAATCTGAAAAATGACATAGAAATTAATCTTACAACAAGAAAAGCAAAAGGAAACAAAATTGTTAATTGCAATTGAATGCATGCATAAATTACACACATTCTTTAGAAAGTATCTACAATACGTGGTAACACGTATAATTAAGTATAGGTATAAATAATTGTTAAACTAAACCACTCATTACTAATTTAACAATATACTTACAAATATTTGGCGTAGCTGCATGGCTGATGATCCATCGAACACTTGTGCCTCAGTAAAATCTGAAAAATGACATAGAAATTAATCTTACAACAAGAAAAGCAAAAGGAAACAAAATTGTTAATTGCAATTGAATGCATGCATAAATTACACACAGTCTTTAGAAAGTATCTACAATACGTGGTAACACATATAATTAAGTATAGGTATAAATAATTGTTAAACTAAACCACTCATTACTAATTTAACAATATACTTACAAATATTTGTCGTAGCTGCATCCATATGGCTGCTGTTCTACCGAACGATGATGCTGAATTGAATTAAATTAATGGTGTTGAATTAAATTCCACCACTTTGTACATTATCAAAATTTTTTGTTAATGAAATGAAGTAAAACACGCGACACAAAGAACGACCACTTCGACAGTTCGACACAGCACAGAAGAATGAAATAGTGAAAATCGACAAATACCAAATGACGATCGACGCTACATATATCTTGAACGACGGGTATTCGTCGTTGGTCCTATGTTGGGTATTCGTCGTTGACCCAACGTTGGGTATTCGTCGGCAAACTGACGTAATTTTTCTTCGTTGGCCTTATGTTGGGTATTCGTCGTTGGCCCTATGTTGGTTATTCGTCGTTGGCCCAACGTTGGGTATTCGTCGGCAAACTGACGTAATTTTTCTTCGTTGGCCTTATGTTGGGTATTCGTCGTTGGCCCTATGTTGGGTATTCGTCGTTGGCCCAACGTTGGGTATTCGTCGGCAAACTGACGTAATTTTTCTTCGTTGGTCCTATGTTGGGTATTCGTCGTTGGCCCTATGTTGGGTATTCGTCGTTGGCCCAACGTTGGGTATTCGTCGGCAAACTGACGTAATTTTTCTTCGTTGGTCCTATGTTGGGTATTCGTCGTTGGCCCTATGTTGGTTATTCGTCGTTGGCCCAACGTTGGGTATTCGTCGGCAAACTGACGGTAATTTTTCTTCGTTGGCCTTATGTTGGGTATTCGTCGTTGGCCCTATGTTGGTTATTCGTCGTTGGCCCAACGTTGGGTATTCGTCGGCAAACTGACGTAATTTTTCTTCGTTGGCCCTAGGTTGGGGATTTGTCGGCAAAACCACTAACCATGCCCCACCATTCCCCAACAAACTCCCAACCATTGGCCACCGTTGGCCAACCGTAAATGCTACTAGGGTGGCGGGAATGTACCGAAATAATATTACCGGACAAAAAGACTCCAGGACGTGTCGTACGAGTTACAAAATATACACAAATACACTCGTTATACATTGGTTATACATTCATTTTTCAGAATTAAATCGTATAAATTTTTTTAAATTCTGCGGGATGCTCAAGGAACCCCATTTTATCGAGAAGCTTACGTTACTGAGGCTGAAATCGCCGCGCATGCGCGAGAAAAGGTGTCCACAATCGAAGCACCCCTGATAGCACAGTTTGGAACTGCCAGGGACAGTCCAGAGCGTGGAGTGAATTTGGAGGGCAGTACGGTTCCAGACGCCGCTTATTGGCTGCTCGGAGCAACGGTTGGAGTACATCTAGAAAGAGTGTGGAGTTCATGCCACCTGGGCTTCCAGAAATGCGCATAGATGTAACAAAGTCCGCCGTCCACCGCCGTCACAGCATCTAGAGGGCAGCTTCTTCCGTCCAAATGGAAGGCAGCTCGTGGAGTCTGCGTGGAGCGGCGGATGCCGTTATACAGGGCAGCACCGTCGGTGAGGTTATGTCAGTAATGTTGGTAATGTCGGTGAAATGAATTTCTACATATTGTACAAATATGTAGCAGTCTTCCTTTTTACCGACAATTCCAAATACCGATTCTGAATGAAAACGAAATAATAAACCCGATATAAAAAAATATTAAATTTTATTTATTTCTATTATATCTATATTATTTTTCCTAGACTGCGGATCTTTGTGCAAAATAAAAATTGTCTGCATTGATCGCAAGAGAGATGGAAACTATATGTACAAATTGAATGTTACGTTCTTCCCCCCTCGCCGTAATTTTCTTTACAGTTACATTAAGAGTAAACCTACACATAAATCAATAAACCAGTAATACATTAATTATCCCCTAATACGTACAGTTACGCGAATTAATATTCGGACGATCTAAAGAAGATGATAACTTTTTTAATATTGTACTATACGATTTGAATTTTTTGGGGGAGCTGGAACAATTAGTTTACTGCAGGATGTGAAAAGAAATTTTTTCAAAAAATGCATTTGGTCGGAATTGCAGAGAAAATACTAAAAGTTACATTTTACAACTTTTTCGCGCGGGCCTATATTGAAAATTTAAAAAGTACGTTTTGTAGGCCTGCGGAAATAATGTGCACTGTGAAAGTTTCATCGAAATCGGTTGATGCGGGAAAAAACGACAGGCCTTGAAAGATGTAAGAATTCTTCGATGTAGGCTGAAAATCTGCGATTTTTACCATCTTTAAACGTTTGTAGCTCATTGCAACGTCAACCGATTTTGACGAAATTTTCAAAATATGTTTAGTCGACACAGATCTACAAAGCGTATTTTTCAATTTTTCAATATGGGCCCACATAAAAAAGTTGTAAAATGCAACTCTTAGTATTTTTTCATACAATTCCGATCAATTGCAATTTTTGAAAAAATTTCTTTTCACATCCTGTAGTAAACTAATTGCTGTAGCTCCCCAAAAAAGTTCAAATCGTTTAGTACAATATTAAAAGAGTTCTCGTCTTTTTTAGAACGTCCGAATATTAATTCGAGTAATTGCAGTTCCAGTATAGCCTTTTTCCAGGATTGCAAGGGTGCGGGATTCGCCTCTTCTCATCTCTCGATAATAATACAAACACGGGGTTTCTCACTAGTTAAAAACGCTAGATAAAAGATCGATCTAGGACACTATCTGCCTCAAAAGTCCTATTTTCCGTTTACGAGGCGAAATTTGCATTAGTCGTCACCGTAATTTGCATTATTCGGAAGCATACAAGCTATTTTCATAGCTACATGCTGCCGAATAATGCCAATTACGCCTCGTAAACGAAAAAATAGAACTTTTGAGGCAGATAGTGTCCTAGATCGATCTTTTATCTAGCGTTTTTGACTAGTGAAAAACCCCGTGTTTGTATTATTATCGAGAGATGAGAATAAGAGGCGAATCCCGCACCCTTGCAATCCTGAAAACGAGTCTACTTCCTTTTAATAAACTAAAGCAAGAATTTGAAACCAAGGAGTATGTTCGGTTGCAGGTAGCTACGGTATAAAGTTTAGTACTTTAACGGTATAAAAGGTCCAAATACATCTGGCTACATCGGCTGTGCTTCTTTCGGCTGGCTAAAAATCACTTTGTTGGGAGGTACATCTGGAAGGTCTTTAGCTGAATGTTTTATGACGGCCTCGCCTGTGAATTCGGACTCGCGCTTGTTCCTTCGCGCGGAGGGTTTTACGACGGAACATTAAGTGGCCTGTAGTTCCTTTTTCATTTGGAACAACCTAAGCATTGGAAAAACCGAAAGAATACCGGTATTATTTCGGTTTCGGTAGAAAATTGATTGTGCCGTTATTCGAAGACTTTGAATAAATCCACTATCCACAGTCCAAATTCTATCTTGAGATTAGTCTTTTTTTAATCGGAAGAACGCCACACGAAGCAGCTAGCGTCATTTACATGAAACAATTACGAAAAATAAACAAGGTCTGCAATTAACTTGTTAGTGGTTTCATGCCGATATGTCTGGCTGGCCGACGCGCGTCGGGTTACCTGGCCGTGTTTATTGCACCACTTGGCCACGGCGACCGAAGTCTTCGCCGCCCTGGCAGAAAATTATTCGAAGCTACACCGTTTCGATAGTTTCCAGATGGCTGGAAAACCCCAAGGTTTGGTTGCCACATCTGCGGTCTTGCCGAATCCCAGGGTCCGCTTCAAGCACTAGCTTAAAAGTTCCGTTCACCCCCAAATGGGACTCTCACCAACATGTTCAGTCGCGTTTTTAACACTTTTTAATGGGTTGTTAACATTTTTTTTTCTTATTAGGAATTTATTTTAGTTAGTGATCATATTCATCGATAAAAAAAGATGAGTATACGGTACTATTTATATTGAGTCCTACAAAATATTGCAATTAGAATTACGATTTCAATTATGTCTACTTGTTCTTTGAATACAGTAGAGACTCCCGTATCCGTACCCCCATTATCCGAATACATACCCTAATATAAGGACGTCCTATTGTCCGTATGTTCTGTTATCGCCGCGTCGCTCGCTGTGCCGGGATTCAAATGCGCGCCGCCTCCAGATTCCGACTTTTCGCCTCATGCTTCCGAAACTTCGGCAACGTGAAAATCGAAGGAACGCGTCGGCGTCGATCAGTCGAGCAGGTAGTTCACACAGACAGAGTAGAGGTACGCTTGTGTGTAGCGCGCAAGCAATTGAACAGGCACTCAGACGGGCTGAGTTTTCACGTTACCGAAGTTTCGAAAGCATGAGGCGAAAAGTCAGAATCTGGAGACGGCGCACAGTGTGACCTTTCGTCCAAATCGGAGACAAAATCGAAGAACTTTTGATAGAAATAAGGTAGAGCGATGAAATTTTTTAAAAATTAAAGCTGAAACATTACAGAATATGGGAAAAATAGGGAGATTATGGTAAGAACGTTTTTTAACGTTGAGAAAATTCGTTAAACTTGCACAATTTCGAGAAAATTGTGGTTTTTCCAATACCACGCGCGGAAAATTTTTTTAAAATTTTTGCTATATATCATTTCCCGTAGATTTTTTCACGCCGATTTCAAATCTGGTCTCAAAATTTGTCTATGACCTCAGGATATTGCAAAATCGATTTCTTTAAATTCTACATGTTTAACGAATTTTCTCGGTTAAAAAACGTTCGTACCATAACTTCCCTATTTTTCCCATATTCTGCAAAGTTTCAGCTTTCATTTAAAAAAAATTTCATCGCTCTACCTCATTTCTATCGAAAGTTCTTTGATTTTGAATCGAGTCTGGGCCAAATTTTCCACTGTGCGCCGACGCGACGAAATCTCTCCGTATTTAATCATTGTTTAAACATGTTTAATCAATCATAATGTATTAATATTGGATATCACTGTATTCGGGAAAGTCTACAGAATCTTTTGCCAGAAAGAACAATTCAATATCTTTTATAATAACATCACAATATTTGTTTGAAGTTGAAAAATATGTTTTTTTTTCAAAGCCTTGTTCCTGAAAAACTGTGCGTATAGGAAAAAAATTGAAAACAGATTCGGAATCAGCGCGAAAAACTCTATAAGAAGGACCCTACAGTAATTGGGGAACATAAAAAAAGTTGAAATTTGTTGGACAGTGTAATTCTACTCCATTCAATAAAAATAGATCAGTTAATGAAGCCTCGTTTCATTTAATTCATACATGTTAAGAAAGACACGCTAAAAATATGTGTATAAAGAAATGGAATTTCTAATGTTTCATAAACAGAAATTTTGTACGCAGTTCGCACGGTCTGGGATAGATACGGGCCTGAGCTGCCTCGAGGATAAAGGCCGTTACGGAGAACGAGACGTGCGGCCGGTGAAAGGAGGCGGCCTGAAAAGTCTCATCCGTGCCGACCACTGAGTTGACAATTTCAGAATTTCCAAGAACAGCAAGAAAAGAAATTCGAACCGTTTCACGATATCTAAATTGCTTTCGCTGCTTTATACCAGGGTACGCGACGAAGTAATAAAACGTCGATAAAACTGGGCAATTACTTTGACCGTCGCGAGGGCCAATAAGTCCTGGGTAGTTACCAAAACAACTCTGGATTTTCTGCACGAAATTACCTGAACCTTTTCCCAGAATGTTCATTTGACAAGCAAATTTTCACATAATCATCCATTTCATTTCCAAAGTACAGTACCAGGACCTCGACGAACCGGCTTGATCGAGAGACAAACAGCCCGGACAAATTAAGGCCCGATGGATAATTGAGACCCGAGGGAAACCACGTCTTACCCTGCCATAGTCCGGCCACTCTAGGCGACCGTGATTATCCTTACGGGCACCGTCGCGTCGGTTCTTCCACGCCATAATTAATCCTCCGGCAACCCTCCCTCTCTTCCCAGTTTTCCCCGAAATTCTATACTCTATACAATTGTACTTGCAGCTTGCAGCTATTCCTTCTGACGCGATAACGGTAACGTTAGCGTATCTGCTTTATAATATTTGTCATTGTTGTAATATCCTGCAATTTCTACCATCTTTAACCCTTAGCACTCCAGTGGTGACTCGAAATCACCACTAAAAATTGCTGTCCCATTATGCAAAATATTGTTTACATTGTTAAACATGTTGGTAGCTAATCAATTACTAAACCTTTAATTATTGTATGAGGTATTACAATCAATTTCATATCCATCAAATGAAAAGAATCGTATAGAACGAAATTATTCTACCTAGAACGAGATGTTTCATTTTCGAGTTAAAACAGCTCCGAAATTAAAACAGCTGCAAATGGTTAATTATTATAACTATCTTTTAAATTTTCAATATAGGCCCCACATAAAGAAGTTGTGAAATGCAATATTTAGTACCTATTTTCTCTACAATTCCGGCCAACTGCAATTTCTGGAAAAATATCTTTAGGGTGACGGGTAATTCAGTGTCTATGATGTTTCGCGTGGTTAGCAGACAACGATATAGATATTTATTAAAACAATAACACGTAACAATAACAAAACAAAACAAGATGTAGTAATAATAACAATAACGAGAAAACTAGATTATAAACGTTAATGACTATCGAGTACTAACAAAGTACAGAGATATAAATTAACGTAGCGCGGGCAACTCTAGAGCGATGCGTTCTCAACGAGTGCCACAAGCTTTTTTTCCACTGGTAAAAATCCTTTTTGGTGGGAGGATTAGCAACGTGAGAAAGACCGTTAAAATAAGGGGAGGAATTCTCCGTTCCTCAAGAGTAAGGAGAAAGTTTCCTTCCCCAAAACAATTCAAAGTCGTCGCTGCCAAGGACATTGCAACGGTTGAGTCAGGGTTCTGGTAATCGTCACTTTTACGACCGAACCCTCAACGCAACCGTCCACAGCGCGCACTTGAGAAGGATGAAATTTCCGCGTCCGGAAAGTCCCTCTTTCCAACGCGCCATGTCCACTACATATCTTTTCACATCGTGCAGTAAACTAATTTCTCCAACTTCTCACGAAAAGTCCAAATCCATATAGTCCAACATTAAAAAAGTTACAGTTACTCGAATTAATACAACCCCTGGCAGAAAGTTTCCGATCCGGAGGCATTGATACGGATTTTACAGAAAACTATTACTTTATGGAGTTGAAACTGATGGGAAATTAAAAGGGGCTTATTAAAGAATGAAGAACAACAAATTAACATAAGCTTCCATTTATTATAACAAAGAAACGAGAAAATAAACAAAATGTTACACGGGAAAAAGTTAATAGACCCATTAATAGATCTGCTGGAAGAAAGTTTCCCATTTGATTTACAGTCTCCGCGACACCAAATTTCTTCAACAATTACTGTTGGATGATTCTTATAGAGTTTTTTGCGCTGATTCCGAATCTGCCCTTAATTTTTCTCCTAGATACAAATTTCGGATCACGAATAATAGATACAAAATTTGTAATTAGTTACTCGAAGATATAGATACACAGGGGACCACCTGTAGCGGTATTTTCGAATACCTCGAAACCATTCTGCACTTCGCAATCATAACTTAAATTGTGTTTCTTTTTTTCAATTACAGAAAGTGGACAGCGAAAGTCGACAGCGCGAACTGCATCAATTCTTTAAGTTGAAAATAAATGTAGACAATTAAAAAATGTTTTTGGTTAAACTTTTCATTAAAACTCGAAGCAATAAGTATTTACCGAACAAAACGATTATAGATGCGGGATTCGATTCGGGGCCAGAAGATTCCCAGCCGTATATATGTACTTGTTTTGTTAACGGCTACCCAACCTCTAAAAAATTATAAAAAAATTAAGAACGGTTGCTTCAATAATATCCAAGTACTGAATTCTTATAAAACTGGAGTCTCTAACACTTCAATACAAAACATGCATTTTCTTGGAATTTTTGGAGGTTTTCAATTTTTTAAAACATGTTTCCGTAATCCGAAAAATCTGAAAAAATACACATTAATAATCAGGATGAGACACAACTAACGTAACAATATAAATGTGGTCAACTGAAGACTTTGATGTATGTATATACATAAAATCGGCAATTTTATGTTTTCCGATTTGTTTAAAAATCGATTTTGCAACCAAAAATTTTGAAAAAAATCTCAGTAGTGTATGCTATTCGGTAGAATATTCATGAATTTTTTCATAATTTTCTGTTGAACATGACGTGACTAAAAACAAATTTGGTTGGATACTTCTGACCATCTTTTCCGGCTATACCTTAAGAATCAACGAAAACATTATTTAAAAAATACAAAATATATTTCTTTTTACATCGTTAAAACCGATTTTTAAAAAAAAATTAGGCCTAATTTCTCTTCGATATCTCTTTTAGATCAAAAGTTATAGCAAAATGTGCGTCGCGCCGCGTGCTGTGCCCGAGATTCAAATGCGCGCCGTCTCCAGATTCCGACTTTTCGCCTCATGCTTCCGAAACTTCGGCAACGTGAAAATCGAAGGAACGCGTCGCCGACGCGTTCGGTCGAGCAGGTAGTCACACGGACATGGTAGAGGTACGTTTGTGTGTAGCGCGCGTGCAATCGAACATGCACCAACACGGTCAAGCGCGGTCGACACCGCTCACGGATACGACGATACGTCAGGGAAGGGGAAACTGCCGTTCAGTTTCAGTTTTCAGCAGTTTTCAGTTATTCTCTCAACTCTCAACAGTTCGCAAGTTCTCGTTCGCTTAGCTCGGTCGTAATATCTGTGGTTGTCAGGAGGACGCCGCCGCATGTCACATTGTACTTTCACTTTCGAGATATTGTCGTTTAAAGTTTTGATCACTAATGCTTTGACAAGGACATTGGTTAAATTGTATTATTTTTTCGAGCCTTTTGAATTGATTTTCGTGACGTTTTTTCTGGTAAATACCTAATCCTACACTATAAAGTTCAATAAATGCATAAACTGAAATTTTTTGAAATTGTGACATGCAGCGTTTTTCTTGACACAATCACAGATATATTTACATAGCTTCGCTCTGTGGTTACACGTTACATTCGCAGGTGCGGTCTGCGTTGCGGCATTTGACTATTTGACTATTTATTAGATTGACTTGCTTGGATTATGTGATTACGTGGATTACTTGGATTACGTGCACTACGTGGAAGGAAGGAAGAACGGAAGGTATTTGTACATATTTATATTGGTTGATCGGTTTCATTTTGCTCAAATGTCTCCCAGAATCTTCGCGTGAAAAAGCGTGAGAACGCTTGTCGGCACACCACGCGACAGTGCCATTTGCCATCACGTATGAGGTGCTACGGGGCGAGTATGTTCACTTCAATGTAGAGTCCAAAATAGTAAATTGTTTGTTTCTTTATCGCTTTATCACTCTCTTTTCATTATCATTATTATCATTTATCACTTTAAACAAATCCAACACAATTCAGCTTTGGCCCATTCAGATTAGAATTAGCTTAGCAATATTCTAAATCGGCAAAATGATGGCTTAAACCAATTCAGTAAGGCAAGTATTAGGTTGACCCAAAAGTTTCTTCCGCATTGTGTTCCTTTAATGTAGCTAAATAAATACAAACAATACGATAATCTTTATGTTAATATTTTAGTACTTCTTAATATGAATTTGCATTATGTGCATGCATCGAAAAACAACTTTTGGGACAACCTAATATTTATTTAGCAATATTAAAGAAAGGCATTGCGGAAGGAACTTTTGGGACAACCTAATATTTAATCTTCTTCACTTGCTTCTCATCATCGAATTTTTTTATTTCTGGTAGTACATTCTTTTGTTTGTAGTTCAACTTTAATCGATTTTTTATAAATATCATTGCAATGTTTGAATCAGTTAGGTATATTAGTTGATGAAAAACGTCAGAAGACCTTTTGTAATTGTAGCACCAGAAATTAGAAAATTCGTTGAGATGAGCAATAAGCGAAGAAGATTAAATACTCACCTTTACTCACTGTGTAATTAAAAATCTAATTTACAGAACGGAGGATAAATATAATGTGCTATCCAGGGAAGGAGGAGAAGGAAGCTGCGGCAACCGGGGAAGAGGAAGACCTCTAATTTTTCACGTGGTACGTATATCTAATTATGCCATTCAACACACATGCATATATTGTACATTACTGATTTTCTTTGTATTTTTTAGGTATCCCACCTATGCCAGAACGTGCTACGGGCCACAAGTTTTGGGAAGCAGAGGCAACAACGTGTAATAATCACAATATACAGGGTGTTCCGTTTAAATACGAACACCTAAATATCTCTTCAGGTTATTGTGATGCAAAAAATATTTGTTACGTAATGTGCATGGTGTCAATGGACCAAATATCTGGCACACCGTGCACATTACGGAACAAATATTTTTTGCATCACAATAACCTGAAGAGATATTTAGGTGTTCGTCCAATAATAAAGCATAGTAATAATAAAAAATTATAATATTTATTATATATATATTCCTTGTGTCATTGTCCATGTGTCTTTACCAACTCCCTGCGGTGTATTAAAAAATAAGAAAAAGTAAATTTTCTTGTCCCTTGTACGACACTTTGTCTTTTTTTGCATGTTGACATTTTAATCTTAGCTTCCATCTCTTGCAATCGATGCAGAGAATTTTTATTTTGCACAGATTTTTTTTTCGTTTTCTCTCCTTGCATGTGACTGAATATTCATTCAAAAATCAGTATTGTCGGTAAAAAGGGAAACTGCTACATATTTGTACAATAGAAGTCTACTTTATCGACATCTGCCACATTAGTGCGATCTGCCCTTACCGACGGCGCTGCCCTGTATAACGGCATTCGCCGCATTAATCAGTGCGACCGTGCTGCCATCTTGCGGGGAAGCGGAATCCAGGATAGAGTGGCGTTCCAGCTAGACTGCAGAAGCTGCATTTCACGTGGGCTGCATCCAGACGGTTCCAGGTTGTCCAAGTGGAGTCAACTTATGCGCGTTTTCGTCACTCCCCGTGGAGTCAATTGTGCTATCAGGGACTGTATCGGAATATCGGAATCGGAACACTGCGGAGTACTGGACACTAGGTGCATTGTGCAAGATTTGTTGGATTTGTTGCACACGCCACGTCTGAACGTTAGTGGTATTTTGGTATATAATTGTAATATTCTTTTTTTGCCGCTTCACTTATTATATTACTTTTTTCTCGTTTTGTGATTTTTGTATTTCCTTTTGTAGCACGTTTTTTGCCGTAATCTTCACCACGTTTCAAAAAATTTCGTACTATTGACTCGGAACGTTTAATTTCTTTGGCAATCTTCCGATTCAATTCCCCCCTTTTTTAAAAGAAGATATTATTGCCTTTTCAGCTTCATTTAAGTATTTTCCTTTCGTCATTCTGTTCTGTTACATAAAATCAAAAATATTATTTAATACGTTTCGTTCTGCGACATATTCTGGCATGTAAAAACGGAACATTTTGAAATATAGATGTTGAAAGTACAGGTTTTAGCAAAGTAAACAACCCCATTTTGACAACATCATCTGTCCTTTTCTTCTAAATAAGCATGAAAATTTGTAAATTTTAAAGTGCGTTTAAACGTGTTTCGGTCACTGTATGTTTTTCGCAGGAAAGACACTGACAGAGAATATGAAACAGCTTGATTTTTCGATCACGCGGTCGGGCTGCATTTAGCGAAGAAGCAATATTTTTTTATGCTCTCTGTGTTGAAATATTCTCTGCATTATTGGGGATTAGCGTACAGTGCCCTTTTTTGCAATTTGGCTCTTGGAACTGTTATGGGACTTTCGCCTCTATCTAATCCTCTTTGGTATATACATATATCAATGTTCCCGATGGTTCCAGATCCCGGGTCGGTACGACGTTTTTCTGCACAGTTGCTGGAGAGCATTTGGCTATCAGAGTAGTCATGCTAGGTAATCAGGATGTAAACTACAGTTTAATTTCTGCGGTTCGTGGAGGAAGACTAGAAGAAGCAAGGGAGTTAATCAATTCTTTTGGGCTGTTTTACTCACAATCATGGTCAGAAGGATATGTTTTACTTCGTGATGCTGTTAATAATAAACATACAGCAGTTGCTAAACTACTTTTAACAAGTGGTTCTAAAGTTAACAGCAAAAGTAAAAAGCCTTCTAATACTCCTCTTCATTTTGCTGTTATAAATTGTGACATAGAAATTGTTAAGATGATTCTGGATAAAGGTGCTAATATCGATGCTAAAAATCAATATGGTAGAACTCCACTTCACAATGCAATTGAAAATAAGAAAATGAAAGTTACTGAATTACTTTTAAAGCATAGAGCTGATGTTAATGCCAGAGACAATGATGGTACAAGTCCACTTCATGTTGCATCTAAGATAGGATGTTTACAAATTGTTGAGCATCTTTTAAACAATGGAGCTTATATTAATTGCATTTGTACGTCAACATTGAGAAAAGGTTATACACCACTGCACTTTGCTGTTCAAGAAGGTAGTAAAGAAGTTATCACGTTGCTTTTAAGTAGAGGTGCTAATGTTGATGTTAAAGGGGAAGATAGTATAACCCCTCTTCATATTGCTGCTGAAAAAGGTACGTATTGCCAAAGATCTTCTAAACCATGGTGCTTGTACTCATTCTTTAACATTGGAGGAATGATATACACCACTACATTTTGCTTTTGAACTAGGTAATGAAGAAGCTGTGAAATTATTCTTGAATAGAGGTGCTGATATTAATGCTAGCACAAAGGATAATTTAACGTCACTTCATATTGCTACTGCAAGAGGACCTGAAACAGTTGTAAAACTGCTCTTACAACATGGAGCTAAAGTTGATAATCAGGATAAAGATGGCAAAACCATACTACACCTCGCCGTTGAAAAAGGATATTTAACGATTGTTGAGCATCTTTTAAACTATGGAGCTTATATTAATTGCATTTGTACGTCAACATTGAGAAAAGGTTATACACCACTGCACTTTGCTGTTCAAGAAGGTAGTAAAGAAGTTATCACGTTGCTTTTAAGTAGAGGTGCTAATGTTGATGTTAAAGGGGAAGATAGTATAACCCCTCTTCATATTGCTGCTGAAAAAGGTACGTATTGCCAAAGATCTTCTAAACCATGGTGCTTGTACTCATTCTTTAACATTGGAGGAATGGTATACACCACTACATTTTGCTTCTGAACTAGGTAACGAAGAAGCTGTGAAATTATTCTTGAATAGAGGTGCTGATATTAATGCTAGCACAAAGGATAATTTAACGCCACTTCATATTGCTACTGCAAGAGGACGTGAAACAGTTGTAAAACTGCTCTTACAACATGGAGCTAAAGTTGATAGTCAGGCTAAAGATGGTAAAACCATACTACACCTCGCTGTTGAAAAAAGATATTTAACGATTGTTAAGGATGTTTTAAAGTATTGTCCTGATATTAATAATCGAAGTAACAGAAAATCTCTTAAAATCGCAGTTTACGACTGTGGGACAGAGAATAAAGAGATTGTTAAGGCTCTTCTAGAATATGGTCTTAATGTTAACCCAAAAGATGCAAATAATCCTAAGTTATTACATGCTGCTGTTGAAAAAGGATATTTAAAAATTATTGAAGACCTATTAAAGTATGGCGCTGATGTTAATACGATATACAATTCAACATTTGAAAAAGGTTTTACACCTTTACATATTGCAGCCAAAAACAAACAGGAAGAAGTAGCTAAATTGTTGATAAGCTATGAAGCTGATATAAATGCTCAAGATAAAACCGGAAAAACTCCAATATTTTATGCTATTGAGAATGCCGATTTAAAAATTACCAAGCTACTTTTAAATAATAGAGCTGATATAAAAGATAGTCCTGAACTATTGAATACTGCTGTTAAGAAAAAATGCATAGAACTCGTTGAAGCTCTTTTGCAACATGATGCTGATATTAACGCTAGTGATAAATATGGAAGAACAGCCTTACATTTTGCTGTAAGTAAATATGGAGATTTTTTTGGATTGTTTCGTGATAAAATGCCTAATTTTGGAGGAAGAAATATAAATAAGGAAGAAATTGCTGCATTGCTGCTAAGTAAGGGGGCTAATGTTAATGCTAAAACTCAAAATGGAGTAACAACACTTCATCTTTCTGCTCAGAAAGGAAATGAGCTAATTATCAAAATGCTTTTAAACAAAGGGGCCAACGTCAATGATATGCAAAAAGATCGAATAACTGCACTTCATATTGCTACTCAAAAAGGGCATGAAAAAGTTGTGGAAATCTTGCTAAAATACGGTGCAGAATGTGATTCGAGAACTAATACGGATATGACACCTCTTCATATTGCTGCTGAAAGAGGTTATTCGAAAATTGTTAAGATTCTCTTGAAATTTGGTGCTAATATTGACTCTAGAGATGACTATGGCAGAACAGCACTTTACATCGCTTCTGAAGAAAGACATGTAGACATTGTTGTCACTCTTCTGGAGTATGGCTCTGATATTAATATTACAAGTAAAGATAATTATACACCTCTTAGTAATGTTAGAGCTGAAATGCCGTTTTATAGTGATCTTAGCGATAGCTTTGATGATGATTATTCTTACGATTCTGATGGTTTGGGCCATTCGTATGATGGAACTGCTAGAGCTCTTAAACGCCACATAGTTAAAATGAAAGCCGCAAATTTATATGTAAGTCAAGTAAATTTACGATTACTGCGTAGAAGGGATGAAATAGGTCATTTTCATGATGAATGTGAGGAAGAAATAGCAAGCATGAAGAGTGAAAAGATTAATAATCCTAACATTTCATTTTATGATATCTTGGCAAAAGGTACAAGCTCATTAGCAATATATATGAGGAATGAAAATATAGTGCAGGTTTTAAAATCAGACGACTATAAAACAAAATTTCCTATATACGCTAGTATGATAGAAAGTAATTTCAGAAAGGGTATGAGAAGAAAAGAATTACTTGAACAAGGCAACAAAATTTTCCATTTTCTCTTTAACAACTTTCCTGAGTTACCATATGACTGTACTGAAAAAATATTTAGTTACCTGAGTGACGAAGACTTAAGAATTTTGATGGATGCTTGTAAACCTCTTAGCATCAGTAATCCTGATACCAATATTAACGATGTAGTGATTACCTCATGTATATCTCAAGTACAGTACGTTTAAGTTGAGGAAGAATAGCAGAATGAGCTACTTTCAGTATTAAGTAGTAGGTTTAGTAATTTAAAGATTATTTTAAAGGTTTTATGGGAATGTTTAAAAAAGTATACGTGTCAAGTTAAGGGAAAATGAGCAAATTTAGTGCACTCCTAAACCTTCCCGAAGAAACGCTGCGTCAAATGTTCAAATTTGAATAAATTTTTTTTTTAAGTCTTCGTTTTCAGAAATGCTTTTTTTCGATTGGTTTGCTGTGACATTACCATTTCCTTTATTGCAATGCTTTATCATACACTACATTTATTGTTTTGACGACATTTGCACACGTAACGAAATAAATTGGAATAGAAATAAACCACAGACTTAAGATTAAGAGCCCGTTTAGACACGGCGGAAACCGCGCGATGTTTGTTTTTGATTGTTCGACCGCGCGGATGCGTGTGAACGAATCCATATACGCTAATGTAAATAAGGTCCGCGCGGATTCCGCCGTGTCTGAACGGGCTCTATTTAATAAGTCTGTGAATAAAGTAACTGGCGGATGTTGATAATGTCAGAGAGTATATGAGAGTGCTCACGCCCGGGTTTTGGCCGTGCCCATATAGTGCTGCCCCCTACTCTAGTACTTAGCCTGGATCAGCTCCTACATCATCTTTAGCATGGACAAGATCCTACATCATCTTTAGCATGGACAAGATCCTACATCATCTTTAGCATGGACAAGATCCTACATCATCTTTAGCCTGGATCAGATCCTACATCATCTTTAGCCTAGAACAGATCCTACATCATCTTTAGCCTGGATCAGATCCTACATCATCTTTAGACTGGATCAGATCGTACATCATCATTGGCCAGGATTAGGACATACAGTTTATATTGTTTTATATCAAATATGTAACTAATATACAAATCTCTAATAATATAAATTATATTCATAGAAGTATTTTAATTTTTCCCGAGCCTTTGTTGCAAACTCTAGTTTTAAAAAATAGAAAAGCCGGAAGATTTCGAAGAAACACAGATTTTATATCGATGTTTAAAAGCCACCATCTTGGAAATTAATTTAATGATGAAATACTTACTGTCATCAATATTGTCTCCAATTTTTTTCATATTTTTAGGCACAGTTATTATTAATTAAACCAAATTGAAAACCAATTCTTTCTACGAAAATTTAGAAGAATAACTTTAGGGTTACCCTGAAATTTTCAGAATATGTTTAATTGACACAAATCTATAAAACGTATTTTTTAAATTTTAATTATACAGGGTGATTCACGCAATTGTTACAAGTCATAACTCCGTTATTATTGCATTTACAAAAAAATGCCAAAGGAGAAAGATAAATGGTTCGAAGAGAACTACATCTGTAGGACTTAAATTGTTTTAGATGCAGCAGTGCATGTGCAATTAACAATTGCATCATTTCTTTAAATAGGAATGCATATTGTTTTTTACACAGATCGATTCTTCTGTTCATTCTACGTAAAAAATGATTAGGGTACACATGGCAAAAAATTATTAGATATCGAGATATTTTCAAAAAATGTCTTTATTGAAGAAGATGCTCAAACGCTTCTCCATTACATTCTAAACATTTCTTATAACGTATTTTTATTGTTTGCATAACTGCGTTTAAATTATCTGCAGTTATTGCTGAACATTCCACTATGATTCTTTCTCTCAGATTCTCTACAGAATCTATGGGGTTTGAATAAATTCTATCTTTCAAATAACCCCACAGAAAAAGTCAAGGGGACTTAAATCAGGTGCACGGGCTGGCCAACGTATTGATGTATAAACGCAGTTATGCAAACAATAAAAAAACGTTATAAGAAATGTTTAGAATGTAATGGAGAAGCGTTTGAGCATCTTCTTCAATAAAGACATTTTTTGAAAATATCTCGAGATCTAATAATTTTTTGCCGTGTGTACCCTAATCATTTTTTACGTAGGATGAACAGAAGAATCGATCTGTGTAAAAAACAATATGCATTTCTATTTAAAGAAATGATGCAATTGTTAATTGCACATGCACTGCTGCATCTAAAAAAAATCGAAAGGCCTACAGATGTAGTTCTCTTCGAACCATTTATCTTTCTCCTTTGGCATTTTTTTGTAAATGCAATAAAAACGGAGTTATGACTTGTAACAATTGCGTGAATCACCCTGTAGATAGACCCACATTAAAAAGTTGTAAAACGCAACTCTTAGTATTTTTTCTACAATTCTGATCAATTGCAATTTTTTAAAAAACTTCTTTTCACATCCTGCAGTAAACTAATTGCTCTAGTTTCCAAAAAAAGTTCAAATCGTATAGTATATTAAAATAGTGGTAAATCTACGCTACAGACAGGGATTGGAACGGTTATGAAAATAACTGTTTAAACTGTTATTTTTCGGTTCTGATTGAAATAGTTATTAAGAACCGAAATGATGTTATGTTATAACACTTATAACTGTTACGAGAATATCGGTACTGGCTGGCAGTTCTGGCTTATATCGGTTACGGTTACGATTTTGGAGAACCGATATTATGTATTTCGGTTCAGGATTTCGGTTCCGGATTTCGGTTCTCTGTCATTCTGTATTCTATATTGTGTTCGACCTAATATTTATTATTTAAACAATTTATAAATAAATAAATATTTATAATTTGTTTCTATATTTATTGTTTGAAATACCATTTCAATAATTTAAAACAATTGTTTAAATAAATAAATTTTTATAATTTGTTTCTATAGTAATTATTTGAATTGTTATTTCAATAATAATTTATTGTTAAAATAATTGTTTAAATAAATAAATTTTTATAATTTGTTTCTATATTAATTATTTGAATTGTTATTTCTCAATAATAATTTATTGTTAAAATAATTTAAATAAATAAATTTTTATAATTTGTTTCCATATTCATTATTTGAATTGTTATTTCAATAATTTATTGTTAAAATAAATAGATTTTTATAATCTATACAAATTTGTTATTTGTTTTTATTTATTTAAACAATTATTTTCACAATAAATTATTAGAATAATATAATTCACAAATAGAAAAATATATAAATTTATTTATTTAAACCAGTGAGATGAGCAACCCCCGCGGACTGCAGTGGGCCAAAAGTGAAAACATAAGAATACGCGCGGGCCGCAACCGGCAACGGACGCAATTGTTGAAAGTAACAATTGAAAATCGACGACGAAGGCCGCCTCGCCGCGCCACTGGTGGCTCATGTCGGGCGAAGTTATTTTGTTTTCTGGTTCGAAAAAAACGTCGACGTTACAAACTTGAAAGGTTGGTTTCTCAAGATAAAAGTCTGCTCTATCGCGTGGTATAGTTCGATTTTCCGCTGGACCCTAATTTTTTGAGATAAATTGAAAAATATCCTCAAAAATTGGTGCAAAAGTAGTGTCTCTTCGTCTTCAATCATTGTTTAAACATGTTTAAACAATCATAATGTATTAATATTGGATATCACTGTATTCGGGAAAGTCTACAGAATCTTTTGCTGTAAAGAACAATTCAATATCTTTTATAATAACCACAATATTTGTTTAAAGTTGAAAAATATGTTCTGTAACGCGACGAGGAACGAGACAACCCCAGGGGTGCCAATCCGCCTCGGCACTACCCTGAGATTAAGAAAAGAATCGCGCCGCGACCGAATGTTCTAGAAGGCCGCATGTTCGAGAAACTTCTAAAATCCCTAACAACGCCCAAACAAGGGTTAGCAACGACTAGTATAAATACCGGTAGACGATCGCGGAGAAATCACTTTTGCTGCGCCTGTGGGAGAGGACGAGGTAAGACCACGGCCGCCCATAGGTTAGGGAGAGTACGAAGCAATGTTATCGGACGCCCGGCAGCTCAGGAGAGGACAGGGGTTGCACCTGGACGCCTCTCTGGATAAATGGGAGAGGACGGCCATGAAGGCCGGCCGCCCGCCGAGAGGAAAGAACAGGGTAGCTTCCTGGCCGCCTGAAAGTAGGTTCACCAGGTTACTCTGTACGTCTTGGAGAGGACGGCCATGAAGGCCGGCCGCCGAGCTTACAGAGGACACCTGGTGAAACCGAGTCGTCGTCGTTTTTCCCAATAGGAGAGTACGGTTGAGATAAACCGGACGCCTGATGGGAAAACCTTTTATTAGTAAAATTATTTTAATCTTTCGTTGCTAACCTTCTTCAAAGGTTTATTGTAAATTCTACGAAAACTTTCGATGTATGAAACTAATTGGAAAATATATTCTTTGTTCAGAGAGAAATCCCAATTCCTATTCCTTGCGATACGAGAGAGAGAACCTGTTCCTACTAGTATGTCGGATCCTACAGTTCTTTTTTCAAAGCCATGTTTTTCAAAAACTGTGCGTATAGGAGAAAAATTAAGGACAGATTCGGAATCAGCGCAAAAAACTCTATAAGAAGGACCCAACAGTATATTGAAAACAAATTTGGTGTTGGACAGTGTAATCGGTTCTCCAGAACCGTTAGGCCTGTTGCACAGTCGAGCGCAATTTTCCGGTCTCAAATACGTTCTAAAATTCTAAAAAAATGTTACATATTTTGGATCCTAAGACGCATTTTATAGAATTTTTTCAGATTTTTTGGTTGCAAACTGTGGTCGTAAATAATGAAAAACCCCCCAAAAATCGGAAAAATATAGATTTCTAGAAAATATGAAAACATGCTTTTTACTGTTTGGTTCCTCGATAAAGTACTACAGCAAGCAGTGTCGTCAATTTTTTTCAGATTTTTTTATTGTGGGACATCATTGTAAAAATTTTTTCGACGTTTCTGCTGTGAGGAGGAAAGTTATACTTATTGATTTTACCGCGGGTGTATATTAAGTAATTTTTAACGTTATTACATGTTATTATACATTACAAAACGCAATTGTTTGACCTAAGAAATGCGATTTAATAGAAAGAAGAATTGTGTTCTGTGCGCGATATATGTACATACTGTGACTCGCAAAAATTTTCGGACGCTCTAAAAATGATAACTTTTTTAATATTATACTATACGATTTGAACTTTTTGGGAAGCTAGAACAATTAGTTTAGTACAGGATGTGAAAATAATTTTTTCAAAAATAGTAACTGATCGGAATTGTAGAAAAAATGAGAGACACTTGGGGAAACTAAAACACCTGGCAGAAGACTGTGAAGGGGTAGAAAGAATTAACATAGGTATAGAAAAGATAGTACAGGAGAAAAGAGTGGGAGAAATTGTAGAATGGGTTAGGAGTATAGAGAAAAAAAGGAAAGAATTAATCACAAGGGATAATCAAGAGAGAGGCAGGATTAGCGGGGAGACATTGGGATAGATCACATAGACAATAAGGTATTTGATGTCGCATGGGATATGGATGGATGGGTGGAGGAACGGATGAATGGATAAATAGAGGGATGAATGGCTTCGAGAATTATAATCCATGTCCAATTTCTGGGCCACGAGGCTGAAATAAATAAATAAATACGTATTTACTTACTTACAAAAAATTGCATTTTACAACATCTTTATATGGGCCGACATTGAAAATTTAAAAAATACGTTTTGTAAATCTGTGTCAATTAAACATATTCTGAAAATTTCGTCAAAATCGGTCGACGTTGCAATGAGCTACAAACGTTTTAATATAAAATAATAATTCTTAAAAAATATTCTGTTATTTTACACCGATATACCCGACCCGACCCGTATCATGTTACAATGTTTCACTCCACTCCACGGCGACCGAAACCCTCGAGCTTCACTTCCCTTTTCTCCGTTCGTCATCATAGAATAGTGTTTCCTGAAAATTGAATGTCTCTAGCCAGACTCGAGTTTTCGACATTTATAGCAAGCTTGCTATAATCGTATCTTATTTGTCAAAATTTAGTTTTCCATTTAAAATATTTTGTTGTTAAAACTCATCAATAGTTTTAAATAGTACTTGAACAATATTAAAAATGATACTGAAATATTGGAATATTACAATTTGGAATGAAGGGTCTAGCCGGACGAGGTAGTCCTCCGAATTATTTAAACAGCCGTTGCGCCATTCAATTTTCGGTCAATTTTTCCCATTTACTTGCATTAATTTAATCATATAATTGCATTTAATTGAAATTGATAATTGAGATTTTTTCCCGATTTTTTGGTTCAAAATGTTAATTACACAAACTGAAAAACACGCAAAAATTCGACAAATGCAGATTTATTTGAGAAACTGAAAAGTAGCATTGATCATATTTTTAGACTAGCAACATACCAGAACTTTTTTTACGACAGCGCGTAAACGACAAAGAGGGACTTTTCAATGACTCCAAGAAAAATGATAAACTTAATGACTCCGAGAAAAATAAAGAACTTAATGACGCTGAGGAAAATGAAAAATTTAATAACTCCAAGAAAAATGGAAACTTCAATGACTCTATGAAAAAACTTGACGGCACTGAGGAAAATGAAAAATTTAATAACTCCAAGAAAAATGGAAAACTTAATGACTTTGAAAAAAATAAAGAACTTACTGACTCTGAGGAAAATGAAAAATTTAATAATATCCCAGTTAACAAGCAGTCTTCAATGCCTCTTAAAAATGCAATTAATCATGTAGGGATTGATCAGGTGTTTCTCGCTATATTAAAAAATATTTATAAATCCTTTGACAAATTCTGCTTTGTGGCGTCAGGATACTGCTTTCGACATACCATCACAGTTTGTATAGTATACATATATTATTTCTCCTCTTTGTTTCTAGATAAAATTTTATTATGATCCTCCATTAGTTTAACGCCCCGTTCAGCGGTATCATTGACCACCTTCAGTCCATGTTTCAGTCAGACTACTTATTACTCATAACAACTTCTTTTTCCGATATTAGAACTATTTTTACCACGTTTTTATTAGCTCGCTTTCTTGTTCTTCTGTAGATTGGAGCGTATTAATGAATTTATTTATATATAATATCTCTGTCAGTTATGTATACATATATGAAAAAACTCTTCAAACAAAAGTTGTAGTATATAAGGAGGTGGATATAGTATCAAAGAAAAAAAATTTTTTCAAAGTCATTATTTAAAGTTTTCAAGGTCACGGATGTTTTTTCTATCAACAACTGTTTATGCTATATATGGATTCTTAAAGAGAAAAAAGACAAATTCAACGATATATCATAACGTCTATTTATGTCATGATTTAAAAAATTCTCATTTTCCATTAAAAACTCATTTTCCCATGATCCAAACGGCCCCAAAATTTTTCCAGACCATTTTCTCAACATTTGTCACAATTCTGGTTTACGGGACCAAAAAAATTTCATGGTCGAAAAATAAGGTCCACCTTAATGTTGCATATACGTAAATTACGAGAAGCAGTAAAGAGTGCTTAACGTCGAAGAAGAAAATCCGGGTAACTAAAACTTAATATGTACTACATTCCACGTTATTAGAATAATTGTAGTTTAATTATGATATATTTTAAAATTGATATAATTATATCAACATTTTTTATTTACACCTAAAAACGCCACTGTCTCGGAAGGAAATGGACATTCGAGAGAAGCAATGAAATTAGAGCATCATTGCGAAAAAAGATGAGTTTGCAATAACCTCAATATACATTTTATGAAATTCTATTATAATTGTAGTTATGATTGTATTTTTTAATAAATAAACTTGTGTATGCTAGTATAAAATCAATTTATATATATTATACAATTTATTTTATTATTTGTTTGACAACTAATAAATCTACAAATTGATTCATAAACTAAAAAATACTTCCTGCATTTTCGTATTCTCCAATCAGTCCAAATAAATACCATCAACCTGTTCTCGATCATATACCAATTTTTATTAATGCAATTATGACAGTAACAAAACGTTTCTATTTAAAATGAATACATATTTTGAACATAGTTTTTACATTTTTAATTTTTTGGAAGGTTAAAAAATGTAATTAAAAAAGTAATGAAAAATAAAAATTAAAAAAAAATCCCCGCTGCACGGGGACTCGAATGCTAGCTCCAGATTGCGATTCATACGCTCGACGGCTCGACAGCCGAATTTCAGTTTCGCTTCCGCCGTAAAGCAATAGAACATGGCAACATGGCAAGTGCTAAAAATAGATTGTGGCTGGCATAAGCGCACAAGCAGCGCACACGGATATAGTAAAGGTACGTTGGAGAGTGTAGCGCGCGGGCGCGTTGCTAACACGATACAGTGTCTTCTGTGGTGGCCTCTGGTGGCCTCCTGTTCCTCACTCCAGTCAGAATATATCCTAGAGGGCGTAAGAGAAATATTCGAGCGACACAGATGTCGTCAGATGTGCTAACAGTAAAGTGGGTTCTGTTTCTTGCTAAAGATGATGTAGGTTCTGTTCCATGCTAAAGATGATGTAGGAGCTGTTCCAGGCTAAACATGATGTGGAGACAAAAGCGGCACGGCCAAAACCCGGGCGTGAGCACTCTCATATCACCGACGAGATACTGTTAAAGACTGCCAGCCTTACGGGAGTTGGCGGGACTCGAATTTTTCGGTGTTCTCTTACGCCCTCTAGGATATATTCTGACTGGAGTGAGAAACAGGAGGCCAACGACGGCATTTCGTCGGTGCAGAAGACACTGTATTGGTATCGTCACCGACGAGATACTGTTAAAGACTGCCAGCCTTACGGGAGTTGGCGGGACTCGAATTTTTCGGTGTTCTCTTACGCCCTCTAGGATATATTCTGACTGGAGTGAGAAACAGGAGGCCAACGACGGCATTTCGTCGGTGCAGAAGACACTGTATTGGTATCGTGTTAGCAACGCGCCCGCGCGCTACACTCGCCAGCGTACCTTTACTATATCCGTGTGCGCTGCTTGTGCGAGCCACAATCTATTTTTAGAACTTGCCATGTTGCCATGCTTTACGGCTTACGGAAACGAAACTGAAATTCGACTGTCGAGCCGTCGAGCGTATGAATCGCAATCTGGAGCTAGCCTTCGGGTCCCCGTGCAGCGAGGATTTTTTTTTTATTTTTATTTTTCATTACTTTTTTAATTACATTTTTTAACCTTCCAAAAAATTAAAAATGTTAAAACTATGTTCAAAATATGTATTCATTTTAAATAGAAACGTTTTGTTACTGTCATAATTGCATTAATAAAAATTGGTATATAATCGAGAACAGGTTGATGGTATTTATTTGGACTGATTGGAGAATACGAAAATGCAGGAAGTATTTTTTAGTTTATGAAACAATTTGTAGATTTATTAGTTGTCAAACAAATAATAAAATAAATTGTATAATATATATAAATTGATTTTATACTAGCATACACAAGTTTATTTGATCTTCTGTCTTCCTATAATAAAAAAACACAGTCATAACTATAATTATAATAGAATTTCATAAAATATTGAGGTTATTGCAAACTCATCTTTTTTCGCGATGATGCTCTAATTTTATTGCTTCTCTCGAATGTCCATTTCCTTCCGAGACAGTGCGTTTCTAAGTGTAAATAAAAAATGTTGATATAAAATGTATCATAATTAAACTACAATTATTCTAATAACGTAGAATGTAGTACATATTAAGTTTTAATTACCAGGATTTTCTTCTTCGACGTTAAGCACCCTTTACTGCTTCTCGTAATTTACGTATATGGACATTAGGGTGGACCTTATTTTTCGACCATGAAATTTTTTTGTCCCGTAAACCAGAATTGTAACAAATGTTGAGAAAATGATCTGGAAAAATTTTGGGGCCGATTGGATCATGGGAAAATAAGGCGAAGCAAATTTGAAAATTTTGAATTTTTTAAATCTTTACATAAATAGACGTTATGATATATCGTTGAATTTGACTTTTTTCTCTTTAAGAATCCGTATGTAGCATAAACAGTTGTTGATAGAAAAAACATCCGTGACTTTGAAAACTTGAAATAATTACTTTGAAAAAAAAATTTTTCTCTGATACTATATCCACCTCTTTATATACTACAACTTTTGTTTGAAGAGTTTTTTTATATATACATAACTGACAGAGATATTAAGGGGCGTAATTTGCATTATTCGGAAGCATACAACTGCGCATATAGCTATTTTCATAGCTACATGCTGCCGAATAATGAAAATTACGCCTCGTAATCGAAAAAATAGGACTTTTGAGGCAGATAGCGCCCTAGATCGATGTTTTATCTAGCGTTTTTGACTAGTGAAAAACCCCGTGTTTGTATTATCGAGAAATGAGTAAATGAATATCTTGCAATCCTGGAAGTCTCTCTACTACCTTAACTAAATTCATTAATACGCTCCAATCTACAAAAGAAAAACAGTTAAAATATCGGAAAAAGAAGTTATTATGAATAATAAGTAGACTGTCTGAAACATAGACTGAAGGTGGTCAATGATACCGCTGAACGGGGCGTTAAACTAATGGAGGATCATATTAAAATTTTATATAGAAACAAAGTGGAGAAATAATATATACTATACAAACTGTGATGGAATATCGACAGCAGTATCCTGACGCCACAAAACAGATTTGTCAAAGGATTTTTAAATATTTTTTAATATAGAGAGAGAAACACCTGATCAATCCCTACATGCGATTAATTGCATTTTTAAGAGGCATTGAAGACAGCTTATTAACTGAGAGTTATTAAAGTTTTCATTTTCCTCAGAGTCAGTAAGTTCTTTATTTTTCTCGGAGTCATTAAGTTTTCCATTTTTCTTGGAGTTATTCAATTTTTCATTTTCCTCAGTGTCGTCAAGTTTTTTCATATAGTCCAGTCGGCAGGTCGAAAAAAGGCGTCTACCTGGAAAGTATTCCGAACTTAATGAAATTTTGACACGTCATTTAGGGGTACTCTGGGGTGTCGAATCTCACTTTTCGACCTCGAGGACCCTGTGCTAACTTGGGGAGGGGGAAAAACCACTACTTTTATTACCTTGTTTTGGTTTTTCGCCTATCGGGCTCGAGTCGGGTACGCGATACATCAGACACATCGGGAAGCTTATGACTAGACTGCGGATTTTATGCAGGTATGACAAAAATGTACACGTTCAATTTAAAGCAGTGGACATGTTAAAAATATTTAAAGACATCAATGTATTAGTTTCAGCTTAATAGGATAATTAAAAGAAGAATACAATTTATATTTGGCTCATGTGCCGTGCAATCAATGCAAACATTTTTTATTTTGCATAAAGATCCGCAGTGTACTCATGACTCACCTTTGTCGGGCGGCTTCTAAAACAATAGAACAAGATCGCGCGAACGAGTTATCGCGATACCCGAGAATCAACTGTGCGTTCTTATGAAATAGATAATAATAATAATGGTACGTATTTCTTTCATAACTTGTCCATAATGTGATTTTTATATAAGTACATTAGGTATATTCGGCAGACATGTGCATGATCGTCATTTGTATTAAAATTTGAAATAATGCACGTTTCACGTGAAAAAATTATGAGAAAATATTTATAACGTGGTATGTAATAAGTTATGATAACTTTTCAGTGGGTGATGTTTTTATTAACTGTTAAGTAACCTACTTAACTATCATTAATCTTACACAAATTCTTAGAAGATAATATATAGTATACAATATAAAATAAAAGAGAAATTAACTTAAAATAAAATCATATAAAATAGAAAACTAGAGGGTTATTGTTGCTCGCTCGCTTCGCTCGCTCGCGAGTAGGGTTGTTTTTGCTCGCTCGCGGATAGGACTGCTCTTGCGAAAGGGTTAGTGTACAAAAAAAAATTTTAAAAAAATTTTTTTTTTAAATTTTAAAGAAATCGAAAAAAATTTTTTTGTGTAATTACGTTTGTTTCTTCGGTGGAAACTTTCCGTTCTCTCGTATAAATTGCATTGTTGAATGAACTTCTTTCGAAAAAACTAAAAAAACTAAAAAACTACTTGACCAAAATGGACCAAAATCTAATCAGCTCTAAGTTACAGCGGGGCATATCGATTGCATCATTCATCATCCTGATCGCGTTGTTACTTTTTCTGAAAACGTTAACGAAAAATTTGATTATATAGAAACGGCCATACGCGCGCGCGCGCGCACACACACACACACACACACACATACGAACATTTTGCTGAAAATAGTCTAAAATGACTGCAATGACCATGAAACGTGAAGATCTGCTAAAAAATCGATTTTCGATTTTCGGGGTCATTACAATAACTTCCTTATAAAATCGGGAAGTTAATTATATAGAGCCTATAGATAATACAGAATAAAATATAAACACGAAATATAATACGTATAATGTTTATATTTATATTTCGTTTTTAATTATTGCCATACTTTACCATATTGTAATCTTCTAGGTGTATTGTATAACTTCCGTAAAGACATTTTTATCTAAGTTCATTCGGAGAAAATTCGTTAAAAAGCTAGAAATATTGTCTTTTAAGTTTTTCATATGAAACGTGCATTATTCAAGCTTTAATACAAATAAAGAGCAGGCACGCGTTTGGCGAATATACCTAATGTAGTTATAAAAAAACCAAGTACATTAAAAATCACGTTATAAGTAAAGAAAGAAAACCATTATTACCATTATCTATGTCATAAGAACGCAGAGTATTTGAATCTCGGATAACGCAATAACTCGTCCGCCCGAACTTGTTTGATTCTTTTCGTACCCGCCCGACGAATTCGAAGTCGAATCGAAGGGCCGCCGCCGGACTTTCTGCGACCCGACCCGACTCGAACCCGAACATCGAGCGGCCCGCACATCCCTAAATTATTTATAATTATAAATATATTCTATTAAATGACCTATATTATAATAACCTATATTAGGTAATTATTATCACACTTTAAATAAGTAAATATGGCTCAAATTATGCCGTATTTAGGCTCATTTTAATTAGAAGGATCTCACAAATACGTTGGTAATTCCGTAAAAAAGATTGAAAAATAAAAAACTTTCCTATGTGCATTGATGTAATCGGTACGCAGCCTTTTGAACTGTGTCGGCTGCCTCGTACCTCAGTCCGTCTTTGTCGTTTACGAGCTGTCGTAAAAAAAAGTTCTGGTACATATGTTGATAGTCTAAAAATATGATCAATGCTATTTTTCAATTTCTCTAAAAAACCTGCATTTGTCGAATTTTTGCGTGTTTTTCACTTTGTGTAATTAACATTTTGAACCAAAAAATCGGGAAAAAATCTCAAATATCAATTTCAATTAAATGCAATTATATGATTAAATTAATGCAAGTAAATGGGGAAAATGGACCGAAAATTGAATGGCACAACGGCTGTTTAAATAATTCGAGGGACTATCTCGTCCGGCTAGGCCCTTCATTCCAAATTGTAATATTCCAATATTCCAATATCATTTTAAATATATTCAAGTACTATTTAAAACTATTAATGAGTTTTAACAACAAAATATTTTAAATAGAAAACTAAATTTTGACATATAAGATAAGATTATAGCAAGCTTGCTATAAATGTCGAAAACTCGAGTCTGGCCAGAGACATTCAATTTTCAGGAAACACTATTCTATGATGACGAACGGAGAAAAGGGAAGTGAAGCTCGGGGGCTTCGGTCGCCGTGGAGTGGAGTGAAACATTGTAACATGATACGGGTCGGGTCGGGTATATCGGTGTGAGACTACTAATCAAACAACAAAGCTTAATTATTTATCATTATTTTTTTATAGGATTTTCCTTAACATATTTGGTGAATTTTGTTTCTTTTTATGAAAATGATACCAAAATTATATAATTCCGATGATATTTGCTTATGCAATGAGCGACGCAAGTTTCGGACACAAAGAAGGACAGCGTCGGGAAAAAAAGAGACGCGGAGAGTCCTTATTCTTTTAAGATTTCGACTTCGACTTCGTCTGCTAGCTCTTCGTCTCGTCGCACAATGTACTCATAAATGAATCATGTTTCAGGAAGTGGTTCAGTTCAGAATGAAATAAAATAATGTTACACGCACTTTTTAAATAGCGTCATATATGGTGCAAGAAATATTCGTACAGAGTCAAATAGAATTATTTTTTTAGATATCTTCGTACGAAATACTGCCTCTAAATAACATTGTATGGATAGGAGCCGTCGAAAATTAGTTTAATTAGTTAATACTTTTATCTTGTTACTACCTCTACTTTAATAATTGCAGTCAATAATGCTGTCGAGCATTACAAGTATGGGATAAATAAGTAAAAAAATTAATTTTCTGTTTCCTACTAAATCTTAATAAGAACGATTGAATTTTGTCATTACACAACATAACAAAATATTTTTTAAGAATCATTATTTTATATATAAAATGCAATAATGTTCAAATTACTTTTAAATTCCAATACATTTGTAGAATATTACGTAGTAATTACTTCCATTTTTCCTACATCTATAAACTATCGATTATATTGTAAACAATTATTACAATGGTGATAATAAGGAAAATAAGAATGCAATAAGAGAATTATATATAGTATTATAAGGCAATTACAGAATAGGTAATGTCAGCATTCTACTATATCATTCTTCTTCAACTTGACGAATATCTCGTCGATTGTGGAACTTTTACCGCTGTGGTATATCAGATCACTGTAACTTTCCCGTTATCCCCGCGCCCACTCGCGCCCACTTACCGGTCCCGCGGAATAACACAGGGGCTGGCAGCACCGACGAGATACTGTTAAAGACTGCCAGCCTTACGGGAGTTGGCGGGACTCGAATTTTTCGGTGTTCTCTTACGCCCTCTAGGATATATTCTGACTGGAGTGAGAAACAGGAGGCCAACGACGGCATTTCGTCGGTGCAGAAGACACTGTATTGGTATCGTGTTAGCAACGCGCCCGCGCGCTACACTCACCAGCGTACCTTTACTATATCCGTGTGCGCTGCTTGTGCGCTTGTGCCAGCCACAATCTATTTTTAGAACTTGCCATGTTGCCATGCTTTACGGCTTACGGAAACGAAACTGAAATTCGACTGTCGAGCCGTCGAGCGTATGAATCGCAATCTGGAGCTAGCCTTCGGGTCCCCGTGCAGCGAGGATTTTTTTTTTATTTTTATTTTTCATTACTTTTTTAATTACATTTTTTAACCTTCCAAAAAATTAAAAATGTTAAAACTATGTTCAAAATATGTATTCATTTTAAATAGAAACGTTTTGTTACTGTCATAATTGCATTAATAAAAATTGGTATATGAGAACACGTTGATGGTATTTATTTGGACTGATTGGAGAATACGAAAATGCAGGAAGTATTTTTTAGTTTATGAAACAATTTGTAGATTTATTAGTTGTCAAACAAATAATAAAATAAATTGTATAATATATATAAATTGATTTTATACTAGCATACACAAGTTTATTTGATCTTCTGTCTTCCTATAATAAAAAAACACAGTCATAACTATAATTATAATAGAATTTCATAAAATATTGAGGTTATTGCAAACTCATCTTTTTTCGCGATGATGCTCTAATTTTATTGCTTCTCTCGAATGTCCATTTCCTTCCGAGACAGTGCGTTTCTAAGTGTAAATAAAAAATGTTGATATAAAATGTATCATAATTAAACTACAATTATTCTAATAACGTAGAATGTAGTACATATTAAGTTTTAATTACCAGGATTTTCTTCTTCGACGTTAAGCACCCTTTACTGCTTCTCGTAATTTACGTATATGGACATTAGGGTGGACCTTATTTTTCGACCATGAAATTTTTTTGTCCCGTAAACCAGAATTGTAACAAATGTTGAGAAAATGATTTTAAATCTTTACATAAATAGACGTTATGATATATCGTTGAATTTGTCTTTTTTCTCTTTAAGAATCCGTATGTAGCATAAACAGTTGTTGATAGAAAAAACATCCGTGACTTTGAAAACTTGAAATAATTACTTTGAAAAAAAATTTTTTCTCTGATACTATATCCACCTCCTTATATACTACAACTTTTGTTTGAAGAGTTTTTTTATATATACATAACTGACAGAGATATTAAGGGGCGTAATTTGCATTATTCGGAAGCATACAACTGCGCATATGTATAGCTATTTTCATAGCTACATGCTGCCGAATAATGCAAATTACGCCTCGTAAACGAAAAAATAGGACTTTTGAGGCAGATAGCGCCCTAGATCGATGTTTTATCTAGCGTTTTTGACTAGTGAAAAACCCCGTGTTTGTATTATCGAGAAATGAGTAAATGAATATTTTGCAATCCTGGAAGTCTCTCTACTCCCTTATAAATAAATTCATTAATACGCTCCAATCTACAAAAGAAAAACAGTTAAAATATCGGAAAAAGAAGTTATTATGAATAATAAGTAGACTGACTGAAACATAGACTGAAGGTGGTCAATGATACCGCTGAACGGGGCGTTAAACTAATGGAGGATCATATTAAAATTTTATATAGAAACAAAGTGGAGAAATAATATATACTATACAAACTGTGATGGAATATCGACAGCAGTATCCTGACGCCACAAAACAGATTTGTCAAAGGATTTTTAAATATTTTTTAATATAGAGAGAGAAACACCTGATCAATCGCTACATGCGATTAATTGCATTTTTAAGAGGCATTGAAGACAGCTTATTAACTGAGAGTTATTAAAGTTTTCATTTTCCTCAGAGTCAGTAAGTTCTTTATTTTTCTCGGAGTCATTAAGTTTTCCATTTTTCTTGGAGTTATTCAATTTTTCATTTTCCTCAGTGTCGTCAAGTTTTTTCATATAGTCCTGTCGGCAGGTCGAAAAAAGGCGTCTACCTGGAAAGTATTCCGAACTTAATGAAATTTTGACACGTCATTTAGGGGTACTCTGGGGAGTCGAATCTCAGTTTTCGACATCGAGGACCCTGTGCTAACTTGGGGAGGGGGAAAAACCACTACTTTTATTACCTTGTCTTGGTTTTTCGCATATCGGGCTCGAGTCGGGTACGCGATACATCAGACACATCGGGAAGCTTATGACTAGACTGCGGATTTTATGCATGTATGACAAAAATGTACACGTTCAATTTAAAGCAGTGGACATGTTAAAAATATTTAAGGACATCAATGTATTAGTTTCAGCTTAATAGGATAATTAAAAAAAGAATACAATTTATATTTGGCTCATGTGCCGTGCAATCAATGCAAACATTTTTTATTTTGCATAAAGATCCGCAGTGTACTCATGACTCACCTTTGTCGGGCGGCTTCTAAAACAATAGAACAAGATCGCGCGAACGAGTTATCGCGATACCCGAGAATCAACTGTGCGTTCTTATGAAATAGATAATAATAATAATGGTACGTATTTCTTTCATAACTTGTACATAATGTGATTTTTATATAAGTACATTAGGTATATTCGGCAGACATGTGCATGATCGTTATTTGTATTAAAATTTGAAATAATGCACGTTTCACGTGAAAAAATTATAAGAAAATATTTACAACGTGGTATGTAATAAGTTATGATAACTTTTCAGTGGGTGATGTTTTTATTAACTGTTAAGTAACCTACTTAACTATCATTAATCTTACACAAATTCTTAAAAGATAATATATAGTATACAATATAAAATAAAATAGAAATTAACTTAAAATAAAATCATATAAAATAAAAAACTAGAGGGTTATTGTTGCTCGCTCGCTTCGATCGCTCGCGAGTAGGGTTGTTTTTGCTCGCTCGCTTTGCTCGCTCGCGGATAGGACTGCTCTTGCGAAAGGGTTAGTGGTACGCATGGCTAGTAGTACCTATAGCTATTAATGTTTTTTTTTTATTTGGTGTGTGACTCTCCACGAGCCACACAAAGAACTTCCCGATTCGTTAGTTGCAGTATATTATTATCATTATTAAGTGTACGTTTTAAGAAGATTATACGTTTTCAGGGAAATTCAATAGTTTTCTACTTATCAAAATGTTTGCTATATGGCGTCACATTAAACCAACATCGTATGCTCGTTGCTCGCTTGGTTCCTTGTTATAGCATACTAATGTTGCAAAATAAATTGTCTTAATTAGTTTTTCGCAAACGATACAACTCCTCATTATCCGGGTTTGCAGTAGTGATCTTGGTTTTCTTCGATACTGTTAATTTAAATTGTCCCAAAATATATAAACTGCGCTCAATTTTGAAACTCTGCTCAGTGCTACATACAATATTTGTAAAGTTCGCCTTTCTGATTTTTTAAAATCCAAACATACTTTCTCGTATGTTTGTCCCTGACTTTTATGAATCGTAATCGCTTCAGCAGGAACCACTGGAAATTGACTACGTGTGATTTGATATTTTTCCTCACTCGACATATTTACTTGATTCGATATTTTTATTATTGGTGTAAAATTTTGATCAATATTTGTGCATTTTTCATATAATCACGATAACGAGTTCTTACTTTCACTCCTACTCTGGCCAATTGAAAATCTAACCACAATATAGACGGAATTTTAGTATTTTCTTGAAAAGTAATAAATTTTAATATTCCGCATGTGTGCTCCATTAATAAATCCGTTTTCAACATCAATGTTATTAATAATTATCATATAGTTTATATTAATTTTCAATTTAATCTCAGTTAATAATTCGTTTTGAACTGATTGTTTTTTTAAAGATTGTAATATAAATTTTTTTTGTACTTTCATCGATATTCTTTGAAAATGTATTCTCGCGAGTAGAGATGATTAACTCACTCTTGCATTGGGATAATTTTCGATTATTGTAAGCGGAAACATCATCGTAAGGCACAAAAAAAAATTTAAAAAAATTTTTTTTTTAATTTTAAAGAAATCGAAAAAAAATTTTTTGTGTAATTACGTTTGTTTCTTCGGTGGAAACTTTCGGTTCTCTCGTATAAATTGCATTGTTGAATGAACTTCTTTCGAAAAAACTAAAAAAACTAAAAAACTACTTGACCAAAATGGACCAAAATCTAATCAGCTCTAAGTTACAGCGGGGCATATCGATTGCATCATTCATCATCCTGATCGCGTTGTTACTATTTCTGAAAACGTTAACGAAAAATTTGAGTACATAGAAACGGCCATACGCGCGCGCGCGCACGCACACACACACACACACACACACACACACACACACACACATATACGAACATTTTGCTGAAAATAGTCTAAAATGACTGCAATGACCATGAAACGTGAAGATCTGCTAAAAAATCGATTTTCCATTTTCGGGGTCATTACAATAACTTCCCTATAAAATCGGGAAGTTAATTATATAGAGCCTATAGATAATACAGAATAAAATATAAACACGAAATATAATACGTATAATGTTTATATTTATATTTCGTTTTTAATTATTGCCATACTTTACCATATTGTAATCTTCTAGGTGTATTGTATAACTTCCGTAAAGACATTTTAATGATATTATCGATACATATCTAAGTTCATTCGGAGAAAATTCGTTAAAAAGCTAGAAATATTGTCTTTTAAGTTTTTCACATGAAACGTGCATTATTCAAGCTTTAATACAAATAAAGAGCACGCGTTTGGCGAATATACCTAATGTAGTTATAAAAGAACCAAGTATATTAAAAATCACGTTATAAGTAAAGAAAGAAAACCATTATTACCATTATCTATGTCATAAGAACGCAGAGTATTTGAATCTGGGATAACGCAATAACTCGTCCGCCCGAACTTGTTCTATTCTTTTCGTACCCGCCCGACGAATTTGAAGTCGAATCGAAGGGCCGCCGCCGGACTTTCTGCGACCCGACCCGATTCGAACCCGAACATCGAGCGGCCCGCACATCCCTAAATTATTTATAATTATAAATATATTATATTAAATGACCTATATTATAATAACCTATATTAGGTAATTATGATCACACTTTAAATAAGTAAATATGGCTCAAATTGTGCCGTATTTAGGCTCATTTTAATTAGAAGAATCTCACAAATACGTTGGTAATTCCGTAAAAAAAGATTGAAAAATAAAAAACTTTCCTATGTGCATTGATGTAATCGGTACGCAGCCTTTTGAACTGTGTCGGCTGCCTCGTACCTCAGTCCCTGTTTGTCGTTTACGAGCTGTCGTAAAAAAAGTTCTGGTACATATGTTGATAGTCTAAAAATATGATCAATGCTATTTTTCAATTTCTCTAAAAAACCTGCATTTGTCGAATTTTTGCGTGTTTTTCACTTTGTGTAATTAACATTTTGAACCAAAAAATCGGGAAAAAATCTCAAATATCAATTTCAATTAAATGCAATTATATGATTAAATTAATGCAAGTAAATGGGGAAAATGGACCGAAAATTGAATGGCACAACGGCTGTTTAAATAATTCGAAGGACTATCTCGTCCGGCTAGGCCCTTCATTCCAAATTGTAATATTCCAATATTCCAATATCATTTTAAATATATTCAAGTACTATTTAAAACTATTAATGAGTTTTAACAACAAAATATTTTAAATAGAAAACTAAAATTTGGCATATAAGATAAGATTATAGCAAGCTTGCTATAAATGTCGAAAACTCGAGTCTGGCCAGAGACATTCAATTTTCAGGAAACACTATTCTATGATGACGAACGGAGAAAAGGGAAGTGAAGCTCGGGGGCTTCGGTCGCCGTGGAGTGGAGTGAAACATTGTAACATGATACGGGTCGGGTCGGGTATATCGGTGTGAGACTACTAATCAAACAACAAAGCTTAATTATTTATCATTATTTTTTTATAGGATTTTCCTTAACATATTTGGTGAATTTTGTTTCTTTTTATGAAAATGATACCAAAATTATATAATTCCGATGATATTTGCTTATGCAATGAGCGACGCAAGTTTCGGACACAAAGAAGGACAGCGTCGGGAAAAAAAGAGACGCGGAGAGTCCTTATTCTTTTAAGATTTCGACTTCGACTTCGTCTGCTAGCTCTTCGTCTCGTCGCACAATGTACTCATAAATGAATCATGTTTCAGGAAGTGGTTCAGTTCAGAATGAAATAAAATAATGTTACACGCACTTTTTAAATAGCGTCATATATGGTGCAAGAAATATTCGTATAGAGTCAAATAGAATTATTTTTTTAGATATCTTCGTACGAAATACTGCCTCTAAATAACATTGTATGGATAGGAGCCGTCGAAAATTAGTTTAATTAGTTAATACTTTTATCTTGTTACTACCTCTACTTTAATAATTGCAGTCAATAATGCTGTCGAGCATTACAAGTATGGGATAAATAAGTAAAAAAATTAATTTTCTGTTTCCTACTAAGGATCTTAATAAGAACGATTGAATTTTGTCATTACACAACATAACAAAATATTTTTTAAGAATCATTATTTTATATATAACGCAATAATGTTCAAATTACTTTTAAATTCCAATACATTTGTAGAATATTACGTAGTAATTACTTCCATTTTTCCTACATCTATAAACTATCGATTATATTGTAAACAATTATTACAATGGTGATAATAAGGAAAATAAGAATGCAATAAGTGAATTATATATAGTATTATAAGGCAATTACAGAATAGGTAATGTCAGCATTCTACTATATCATTCTTCTTCAACTTGACGAATATCTCGTCGATTGTGGAACTTTTACCGCTGTGGTATATCAGATCACTGTAACTTTCCCGTTATCCCCGCGCCCACTCGCGCCCACTTACCGGTCCCGCGGAATAACACAGGGGCTGGCAGTCTTTAATAGTATCTCGTCGGTGCTGGCAGTCTTTAATAGTATCTCGTCGGTGCTCATATACTCTCTGATAATGTCGATAATGCAAACAGACGTCGATAATGTAAATTTCTATCGAAATATGATTCAAGAAGCACTTTTAGTTTTTCCCGAATTTTCCATTTTTCCGGGCAATTTTTCCAATTTTTTTTACCCTATAACCTTATTCGAACTATTACGAACATTAAAAAAAAAATTAGCCAAATCGGTCCATCCGTTCTCAAGTGATGCGCTTACCAACGAACAGCATTTGATTTTTATTTATATATAGATATAGATAATAAATGGAGTACTTCTTTGAATAGGGTGATTCCAGAAGTCATTTGAAATCATTTTTTCCTTTACAAAAATATTCTCCATGACTTTGTTACGGAGCCAATCAGAACGCGGAAATCTTGAATGGATTTCGGCTCGACCAATCCCAACGCTACATTCGTTCTGTTGCTGCGCCCTGATTGGTCCGTGTTTTTGGTTAACACATAACTCCTTATCACTCCATATCAATGTCGCGGAGAATATTTTTGCAAAGAAAAAATGTACTGTATATATTTGTATTATTAGTTATAAATAGATTTAATTATAAGAAATAATAGGAATATTTGTATGTGTATGTATGAGAAAATAACGGTGTGTTAAAATGATATTGGATATAAGTGGATATAACATATATGTACGTAAATATGAGACGGGATGAATATCATCTATGTATGTATTTTCTTTATGCTTTATGGTATAGTACGTTTGTGAGAAGTGCCGCGAGTGTGTTCAATTACCGAAGAAGAAAAATAAAGTTGTAGACATTTACATAGTTCGTAATTATTGTGTACAATGTAATGCTTATGTTTATTTGTATTGTTCGTCATACAAAAAAAGAGAAATAACATTGAGTAATTTTCTACGTTCTGTAATTAAATACAGTATCTTAGGTATTTCTCAATGTTATACACATAATTTCATTTTAAACATAGAAAATAATGTCAAGTACGATAACCGGAAAGAATCTGTTACGATCCACTGGATTGCAATGTAAAAATCTTCAAGAATATTTAAAATCACGACCCCCGGAAGTGTTGAATAAACTCTATCATAATCCTCCAATTTGTTTGGCTGTCTTTCGTGAATTGCCCGTAATAGCTAAGCACTATGTTATGCGACTATTATTTGTTGAACAACCAGTACCTCAAGCAGTTATTGCTTCCTGGTGTTCCAAACTTCATTTTGAGGACCATCAAAAGGTAGTGTCGATATTAAATGAATTGAACGTGTGGAAGGAAGTTTCCATACCAGGAGGATTACCTGGATGGATTCTAAACACTACGTTTAAGAAAAACTTAAAAATTGTTTTACTGGGAGGCGGTAAACCATGGACCATGTCGAATCAAATGGAAACTGACAGCAAACCAAGAGACGTCGCGTTCTTAGATTCATATGCATTAGAAAGATGGGAATGCGTTTTGCATTATATGGTTGGCTCGCAACAACAAGAAGGTAATTCATCTTAAGCAAAAGTAGGTACAAATGATACCATCTAAAAACATTTAACTACATTGTTTAATAATTTACTTTATAGGAATATCGGCTGATGCTGTAAGAATTCTTTTGCATGCTGGATTAATGAAAAGAGACGAAGCTGATGGAAGTCCAGTTATTACCCAAGCTGGATTTCAATTTTTATTATTAGAAACTGCATCGCAGGTAGCTAAGAACAGATTTATAAAATTTTTATTTTAATAATATACTTACGATAATTACAATAATTTATTATTTGTACAGCAGCTATGTATAATATTTTTATTTCCTTATTTCAGGTGTGGTACTTCATTTTACAATATTTAGACACAATAGAAGCAAGAGGTCTTGATTTAGTCGAATGCCTCACATTTCTCTTCCAATTAAATTTTTCAACACTTGGCAAGGATTATAGTACCGAAGGAATGTCTGAAGGTTTATTAACATTTTTACAACACTTACGAGAGTTTGGCTTAGTTTATCAAAGGAAACGAAAGGCTGGAAGGTATTGCTTACTTGTTTGTGCTTAGTGATCACTCTGGTATATTAAAGATGCAAACAAATTTTTACATGGGATACAATAGTGTATTCCTTTGTTCGACGCAATTTTCATTTAGAAATTTGTTCGTATCTTCTGTATACACTCTGCTGTTTTATATTAACAAAACGTATGTTTCACATATTTAGATTTTATCCTACACGATTAGCACTAAACATTGCTACCGGACAAAACAAACCATTATCTAGAGATCCAGAAAAAGAGGGTTATATTGTTGTTGAAACAAATTACAGAGTATACGCTTATACAAATTCAAACTTACAAGTTGCCTTACTCGGTCTGTTTTGTGAAATGTTGTACAGGTATGTTCGAAAAAATTATATTTTATACATGCAGGAATTGAACGGAATAATGGAAATATTTTTTATATTATCTGCATATATTCATGTATTGGTTATTTAACTGTCAACAATCTATATAGTCTGAATGTTCCTAGGAATGAAATAATTCCAATATCAAGTAGTGTTTATTGAAAAATTAAAATGTGTACAATTGGAATGGCCACTGGTCTGAAAAATACAATACAGATTTATAAGCGCTGTTTCCATTATTTTGTTCACCTCTCTTATAATGTGTCTATACAATTTACTTGATTACTATTAATTAATCGATATTTTGTTTGTAGGTTTCCAAATTTAGTCGTATCAATATTAACAAGAGATTCTGTACGTCAAGCTTTAAAAAGTGGTATTACTGCAACTCAAATTGTAGGGTATGTTTTTCTAGATAATTTTCTTTGCATATCATTCAAAAATATGAAAGAAAACAGTTAATTTGCACCTTGCTATATTAACAGTTATTTGCAGCAACATGCTCACGGTAAAATGATAGAGGCAGGTCCTCCAGTTTTACCCCCTACAATTGTAGATCAAATTAAATTGTGGGAAAATGAAAGAAACAGGTTTATATTTAGCGAAGGTGTTTTATACAGTCAATTCCTTTCTCAGACTGATTTCGAAGTGCTCAGAGATCATGCCCTCTCTACCGGTGTGTTAATTTGGCAAAGTGAAAGGTAATTATATCTTATAAAATGGACATTTTCTACTTTGTTTACAATATATAAAAACTTAATATTCTGATTATTTAGAAAACGAACCATGGTAGTTACGAAGGCAGGACACGACGACGTGAAAAAATTCTGGAAACGGTATTCTAAAGGTTCCAGTTAGTAAAACAAATGTTCTAAGAGTATGTGCCAGAGTGTGAGAAAAAAACTTTACATTCAGTTATGTTGTATTTTTTTAACTTTAGTACTTGTAACATAAGTGACTTATTAAATATGTACACACCAAAAAGTAGTCTACATATACATAATTTAAAACTACACGTTACGAAGAAGGAAGTTCCAGTGACGTAGAATAAGAAATTGTATGTGTAAAAACAGAATTAGTAGATTTAATGTATTTCTAACAAAGTGGTGGTGAATTGATGAATGAATAAGTGTTTTAAAAAGATAGTCACTCTTTACCTTTATTATATAATTATGATATTTTACCAATTTATACAATAGGTAAGTAGTAAGTTACTAATGTCAACAATTATTTTGAATTATGTCAAATCAAGTTTGTAAAATTTACCCTGCTTATACAAGGTACATATAATATGTTCAAAAAGATTTCTATTTTGTATAGTGTATGTTTAAACATACATTCTCTCTCCTAATGAATTAGCATTTTCTTTTTAAGGGAAAAAAGTACGATAAAGTTCGGAAATGGTATCGTTTATATAATTTTGAGTACTCAATTGTCAATTATATCAATTTAATGTCGATAAACATTCGATAAAATAAATTGTCCGCACTTATTTTCGAAAATTTTATTATCAGTTCCAAGCATTAGAAGATTCCTCTTGTCAGCGCTGCGGTGCAGCTTTTGGTTTTGGCATTTTATTTAATAATCCCTGAATTTCTTTCTTCTCATCGTAAGTTTTCCATAATTCATATAAATTAATTATATATCGAGCAATTTCTTGAATCTTTTCCATGTCTGCATTGAGTTCAGCAAACCATGACTTCACATCCTTTTGTAATATAACACAAGCTATTTGTAAACATCCTACAACAATATATAAAAGTTTGAATTATATACCTTATTTCAATGCATCATTAAACCTTTGCACTTCTTTGTCGAGTGTGACTCGACATCAGCGAAAGAAAAATGTAAATGAAACGGGTTTTTATATTTATTTGGTTCTTCCTTTATTTATTTAACTCTAACTTTACCACGACCGGTCAAATGACCGCTTTCATATAGTTTATTTTAATTATTGATAAGGATGGGATCAAGTACCTCGCGAACAGGTTCGAACCTTGATTGATGGAATTCGAACTCTCTATAAGTACTTCGAAAAAAAAATAGTACTCCCAAGTATACTCGAATCTTTGCCAGACAGTTTCGAACCCTTTACAAGTACTGTGGTAAACGTAAATAGTACTTGCAAGTATACTCGAATCTTGGTCAAACAGTTTCGAAACGTTCGAAATTTTTATGAATATCGTTATGAATTTCCGTATTCTTGCACACTCCGTGGCAACGTAAGGCTGGTCCGGCGCGGCGTCTGTTTACTTTTTTTGTAAACACGCTGTGGAGATGAGAGAAAAAACGGGGTCTCATAATTTTACATGCTTCTACAAATGATTGTAGTTTGGAATGTACTTTGCGACAAGAACTCTCTCTCTCTCTCTCTCTCTCTCTCTCTCTCTGAGATATTGTATCGAACATTATCTAGGTGATGTTGAGAACAATCATTTGTATTTGTTAACTGCATTATTGGATCCACGACACTGAAATAGCCACTAATTATATTAATAATGATCATTCATCTACAACATGTGATAGTTCACAGACGCAGATGTCTGAAAATCGGCACAATAGCGAATTATCAATTTGGTCATATCCTTTGACGATGAAATAGCAATTACAAATAATACTGCTAATAAGCAGACTAATAAGTCCGCTGTGTTAGAAGTGGAAAATTATCTAAAATCACAATATTTAGAACGCAAAGAAGACCCATTATTATTTTGGCGTGAAAATTCAATCAAGTACCCCATTTTATCAAAAATTGCACGTGACTGTCTTTGTATAATGGCCACTTCTGTACCTTCAGAAAGAGTATTTTCAAAAGCAGGAAATATCATGGATAAAAAAAGAAATAGGATGAAACGAAGTATTGTAAATTAAATATTATTCTAAAATAGTTACGAATTTAATAAAGAAAGTGCTTAAAACCTACTATGCAGTTCTGATTTCCAAGATTCGAGTACTACTTGTGAAAGTTTCGATTACTTTCAACATCGAAGTACTTATAAGTATCTTTTCAAAACTTGATTGTACTCATTCCGAGGTTCGATAACTACTTGTATACAATTAATACTTTTCAAGTATAATCATTGAAACTTTTATTGCTTTTAATTGAGTCGGATTCGCGAGTACATATTGAACTTGATCCCATCCTTAATTATTGAAATTATAAAGATGCTTCCATTAGAAATTATTTAATCAATTTGTGAAAAATTGTGAAAAATCTAAATAAATTCAGTCTTGTAATCTTTATGAAACAAAATATATCCGACAAAATCGCAACAAATTTTGAAAGCTATATTTCATATAATTAGTAAAGAAAACTGTTTAAAGTGAGTAGCAGTCAAGGAACTGTCCTCTGAAGTAAATTTCAAATAAAATACTGAAAATAGTAGGGAGTTGTTCGCAATATAATTGAAAAATAATTCGGAGTGCAAGGGGTTAAAACATATAAATATATTATCTTACCGATTGCTATTTGATATGGTGGATATAGTAAACAAACATCTGTTCTCAAACTGTCATTAATTATACGCCAAGTAAGCGTTAATAACTGATCGTCTGGGCCCACATCTTGGATAAGCGTCAATAGCGGACGATATGGTTGATATACAATTAAACAACAATCTAAGTGTTCCATAAGATAAAATTCACATTCCAAAATATGATTTGTACGATATGGGAATTCTTGAGAATACGCATAATTAAATTTATTTTTCACTGAAAACATATGAAATGTTTATTAAAAATAACTCGTTTTGAATTTAATTCAATGTATAGATACATACCTACAGTTTGACAAGTTGTAATTAACCTAGTATTAGAAATAACTCCAAATTCTTCTACTTTTGATGCTAAAAAGACAGACGTAGGTGCTAGTAATAAAGGATCTATACATTTTAAGCTGTTGCGAGCATAAAACCTTTTAAAATAAACAGTTGCTGTAGCTATAACTTGTTGCCTGAGTTTTAGTTGTTCGCCCAATACTTGAATCACTAAACAAATAAAATATTATTATAAAATAAAAATATTTTATTGTAACACAACTATATTTAATTCCGTATACTTTATGGTTAAGGGGACCATAATCATTTTATTTCATTCGATTTTTATATTAACCCTTTGCACTCCGAATTATTTTTCAATTTTGTCGCCAACAACTCCCTACTATTTTAAGTGTTTTTTTGTTTTTGGACTGCGGATCTTTATGTAAAATAAAAATGTTCTCCGTTGATTGTGGGAAGCAGGAATAAAATAAAAATTGATTTAGAAGAGCAACATTATGATATTATGAAATCTTTCTAATCTTTTACTGTTTTATATTTCACCCAACACTCTTCTTCATAAATGCATAAAGATCCACAGTCTACTAATTATATTAAATATAGCTCTCAAACTTTGTTGTAATTTATACTTGTTTTTAACTGAAAAATAAGAAATTAACATACATTACATTTTTCTTTCTTTGATGTCGAGTCACACTCGACAAACGAGTTGCAAAGGGTTAAGTTGCATTGGTAGTAGATACATGATTAATAATAGATTAACTGTGTAACTTACAATTCGAGAAAAAGATAAATAGTTTCTGATATTCTTCTTCCGTTAAAATAGAAAGATCATGTTGCCGTTCCCGAACGAGGTCTTGTTTATCTAGAAGCCATTGTTGACTAAAACATAAAAATATTTCGGCAACTTGTGAAGTAAAGATTCTAATATCAAATTCTCTAGAAATATGTCTTACTGGTGTGAACTTTGCCAAAAATTGCCAGCCATATTATTGTTACATTAATTGTTGTAACAAGAAACGATTTTCCACCGCTGGAAGTCTTCCCGACTGCTTCCAGATTTAGTACCGAATCGATTCACTTCACTTCCATTTATTTCAATCGTGGCATGCTTATTTGCTTCGGTTTCAATTTCTGAAATGTCGATACATTTTCATGGTCACTGGTACAACGTTTATATTTTTGTTTTCACGAGCCACTGTCAAGAGAACGTTTTTGCATTTAAAAAAATGTTTACTGATTTCGGTGGATCTTGAGAGTGACTGTACTGATCGCAGAAGAAAATATCTCGTCTGATTCACTATTTCAAAGTTCCCTATGTATGCGATCAGCCGATTTGCTGACTTGTTCAACTAAATTTTACCAATCGAAACTATCGAAAGCAACGTGTGTAAAAAGATGTAGGGAAAATCAAAATTTGAAATAGAAACTTACAGCTTTCCGCTATGTGCCCGCGTATTCAAAATTCTAGTATAAAAGAAAACGCATGATTTAGTCAAAGAAAAAATATGGATCAATATATATATATATATATATATATATATATATATATATATATATATATATATATATATATATATATATATATATATATATATATATCTTTTTATACGTGGGAGGATAAGAATGAAGTATAATGTCCAATGTTTCGCATTTATCGATTGTAAAATAAAATTTAGATAACTGATTATTTCATTGTTTTTATAACGTCTGCTTTGAAGATTAATGTTTTAAGATTATTATATTGGTTCGAAATTTGTAATTCTTGCGTAAAAAGTGTAATAATACCCGCGATATAGTTTTCATGACACCGTTTTATTTTTAGTCTAGCGTATAATTACGGTACAGTATTTTTGACGTTAATTTGCGCTATCATCGATCCGCAATTACGACTTAACATCGGCCGAATAAATGTACCGGAAAATGAATGTTCCACGTTCAGGGACACGTTTAAAATAAGGATACGCAAGCCGATAAAAGCAGCAAAGTCAATACTGCTTTATATAAAATAATAAATTACAATGTTCTAATCGCATAGCTAAAACCTTGAGGAATTATAGGTCGGTATTAATAAATTCTCTAAATAAAAAAATGATAAAATCCATAATCACCCCAATAAGTGGAACAATTTGCACAACGATTATAAACATCTCATAGAATTCTAGACGAGTTTAATAAGATTAAATTTAAAAATAAAATCCATAATGACCAATATAATAAGTGGAACGATTTATAAAATGCTCAACTTATACCATATAATTTGCGCAAACGATTATAAATATCTCATAGGAATTTTAGACGAGTTTTAACACCTTTGTTCTTTACATTTCAGACAATATTAAAAATATACATATTAGTTTTTTACACGAAATATGTAAAGAATTGAATTGAAAAATGAAAATAACTTTCACGATATAATTAATATGGCTTTTATACAGATTTTTATGACATATATACATATAAATATATATATATATATAACATATATAATATACAATATAATTAAATTCTATGAGATGTTTTTGTGCAAATTGGTATGAGCATTTTATAAATGTTCCACTTATTGGTTATTATGGATTTTTTCATTTTTAAATTTGATCTGATTAAACTCGTATATATGTGATTGTTCTATGTAATCTCGCAGGAGTAACTGTTACGTGCATTGTCCGCCATAGAGACGTTAGCACGCTTAATTATTAACAAGACTGTATGGGTAGTATCGATGAATGAATCCTGTTGCGCAGACCGGTAGCTTTCATTGTAAAAGAGTCGATAGCTACTGTATAGCATGTATAGTGATGTATAGTCCGTCAGGCTTGCGGGGTGAACGTCAGTGCGCGAGGTTCGCTCGCGATATTTTCCGTGACTTAGCGAGTAGATTGTAACCAAAGAGAGGTCTTAGAATACAGTTATAGTTGTATACGATGGTTGGTGTCTCGATAACGTATGATTTTTCGAAGAATATGCAGGAGAAGAAATGTTTTCAAAACGAAAGCGACGGTCGGTAAAACTGAAGGGAGCAGGCGTGGACTGTGGATTTGAGTCGGGCGTGGGGATGAACTCTACGGGGAATGCGAGAGGGAGGAGGACTGGGGCGCTTCCTGTGGTTGGCACTAGCCTAAAAAAGCTCCATAAACAGAATCGCGGCCGAATGTCTTTTCAATGCAACGAAAATGGTGAAGTGTGGGAAAAGGTGGGCATTGAATAAAGGCTTCGACAGCTCGAACCATGACAGAGGCGTCAGAGGAGTAAGTAATACTGTAATGCCTGCGGTACATCCTGACGATTGTTCCGCTTCGAAACCTGAAATGTCCGTGCCTATGGCTTTTTAACTCCTTTGCTCTCCTCGATACATATCACGTTCGTAACGCAGTCCTGACAGTTCTGTCTGACCTCGTCTCGCCTTTTCTCCTGTCAACATTTTCGCCACCCAGCAGTAGTCTACATGTTTCGTGCATGTCTCAACAATTTTCTCAACCCTCGAAATACATACAAACTAAAACCAACTTCTGAGATGTGTCATTCTCGTTTGGGAATCTGTAAAAAATCTACACACGTAGACGTATGATTTTGGCCGGAGTGTGTTTGTGTGTTCCTATGCCTGTGTAGGGGTGACCGTTCATTCATTAAATCGATGTCAGCGCGTAACATCTGCTATTTCGTTGTGTGTAACAGCAATTCTTCGACTTCGCATACGTGCATTATCGGTCTTGCGCGTTTTTAAACTATGTGCGCGATCGTTTCGATGTTTAAAGAAATTTTTTCAATTCCTTGCCGAATGTAAAATCGTTGAAAAAATTACAATTTTTGCCCAAACATTTTCTTGGCATATACATGTTTTGTATAATTCTGCATTGCTTGTCCCATATTAAAACATATTATTGATTTTCTTTGCGATAAAAAAAAGTAGCGTATTGGTTTTTCCATTGAGTAACATAGCGTGTATGCGTTATTACCTGTCGTTTTCTTTTCCTTCTCTGGTTTAATAGCCGTCGAAGAGAAGTGCTATTTTTTCCAAATGTACAATATTAAAATTTGTATTTGCTAACGTGTAACATTTTACTTTTTAGTGGTAACTATCTAGTGAGGGTTCGTGCCCAGGTAATGACAAGGGATGATAGTTCCGGTGGTTGGGTTCCTTTAAGCGGCGGCGGTTTAGCTAATGTTTCGGTTAGAAGAAGAGCTACTTCTTCAGGTGGGCATCAGTCTAATAATACCAACGGGTCTGGTATTTCTACTTCGACTGTCGTACCCTCTACTACGAACTCTACGCAATCTGTATCAACTACAGCTGTCACTACAACCCAAAGTCATGGATCTTCAAGCAGTTCGCCGCTTGGTGCGACAAAGAAGAGGCACGAGTATCTTATTTATGGGAAACGAATCACTGATCAATCAGTAATAGACACAATTTCTAACAACTAGACTGCGGATCTTTATGCAAAATAAAAATTGATTGCATCGATTGTAAGAAATAGAAACTAAATTGGATGTTGTATCAACATCTTCAATTTTGAAAATTTTCAATTTCATCTTCTCAATTTTCCTATACACGCATAAAGATCAGCAGTCTACTAATAATGTTTAAATATAATCGACTGTAATCAGTTCTTTTGACGCATCGTTATCTTCTCATAGGTTGTTCTTAGCTGTACAATTAAAAAAGATTTTGAATATAATAAGGTAATGCCAACTTTTCATCACTGGAGGACAGGGGAGAAAAGGTTTGGTTTAACGTTTCAAACAGCTGCTGATGCAAGAGCTTTTGATAAAGGTGTTCGTACAGCTGTTGAAGAATTATTAGAAGGTAGTTTGCAATTTTGTTAGCATCTTTTACTTGATCGAATCGAATCGAATTAACTCTTTGCACTCCAAATTACTTCTCCAATTTTGCTGGCAACAACTCCCTACCATTTTAAGTGTTTTATTTGAAATTTACTTCAAAGGTCAGTTTCTTGACTGCTACTTATTTCAAACAATTTCGTTTACTAATTATCTTAAATATAGCTCTCCAACTTTGTTGTAATTTATATTTGTGGAACTTATATTTGGTTTTTAACTAAAAAGTAAGAAATTAAATAAATAAAAGAAGAACCAAATACATATAAAAACCCGTTTCACTTACATTTTTCCTCGACAGAGGAGTGCAAAGGGTTAATATACAATTGTGTTTTCGCTTAAATTTATATTATATTAATTTACTTATTATTTTACTGCTACTTTTCTATGGAATGTACAAATGGTAAGAATACTAGAATGTTTGCAGTATTCGCTGAATCGAAATGAATAATGAAACCATTATTTTACATAATAATTTCACAAATTTTATTTATAATTTAGGATTGGCTAATTCAACGTTGTGCGGTAATTCATTAGATGCCGGCGATGAGGATGTTTTTATGGTATGTATATTACAAGCAATCTTCACAATGTATATTTTCGAAAATATTCTACAGTTTTACCAGTATTCTAAAACAAAGTTTTATTTATTTTTGTAGACTTTGAACTTGCCTGCGGAACCGCCGGAGCCACGTCTATCGTCAGAAACATCTCGTAGTATAGTTCGGGAGACTAATTGTCACTCCCAGTGTTCAGAGTATCCTGATTCACACAAACCTATCCATTATATTGATCCATCTATAAAAGCACCATCGCAACATCCTTTGGCAGCATCAACTGCCGATGCTGGATCGGATAACTATCCTTACGTGCAGCTCACAACTCTTAATCACGAGTATTTATATCCTATTATCGATGATCATAAAGGAGATCGGTTAGATAGATCTAATACTGGCGGTTCTTTGAAGAAGCCAGATATTATAGTATCTGAACCCACGAAAAATACTATGAATCGTAATATTCGATTACGATGTAAACATTGCCAAGAGCTTTATACGGAACAGCATAACCCGAGAGGATCGTGTGAATATGCACCTGATCCTGTTAAACGCGGAATCGCAAAAATTTCGTGTCTGTCATGTGCTCAGGGCATGTTGTACCATTGTATGAGTGACGCTGAAGGTGATTTCTCCCAGAATCCTTGCAGGTGAGGATTTAATATCTCTCTCTCTCTCTCCCTCTCTCTCTTTACTATATAATTATTAGGCTGCAGATATTTATGCAATTTTCAATTTTTCGTTGGCAAATTTTGAGAAAGTGGAAGCAGATAAAATTTTATTTTCTATGGTGGTGGCCTTTTTAGATCTGAGATAAATTAAAATCGTACTAGTCATATTTTACATCCTAGTATTTTTTGCAAAATTTTCAAAAGCCATAATTGCATGAAGATCCGCAGTCTAGTAATTATCTTATAAAAAAATCTATATAAAGTCAGGGACAAAATTAAGTGGATACCCTCTTCCACAAAACCGTAAATAATTTTTTTCAAATTGGACCGAATGATTATTTTCAGAATTTTGTTTACCCGTTATTTGTGTGACGCAAACATTTTTTATTTTGCTTAAAGATCTGCAGCTCTATTAATGAATAAATTATGTTACCACTCTTTATTTTTGGTGATGTTACTAATTTTTGGGAGTACACATCGTAATGTACTAAATAAATATTAATTTGTGCAGTTGTAGCACAGAAGAAGGATGTGGACGCAGATGGTTTGGATTGGCATTATTGTCACTGATCGTTCCTTGCTTGTGGATTTATCCTCCGCTGAGAGCTGTTCATTGGTGTGGCAGGTCCTGTGGAATGTGCGGGGGACGTCACCATCCGATGGAATAACTGGAGGAACCCTTTGATATCTCTCCTGTATACTCAGTCGAATCAGCCAACTTTTCTTCATCACGTGGTACTGTAGCCAATGTGTACGAATGTCACGATTTGAGTATGGGTCGTTGTCAGAGGTATCAAAGGGGTAGACAGCTTCCAGTACATGCACTTATCCATCAGCGTCGTGTCTGAACTAATTCGTTTAAAAAAAAAAAGAAAGAAGGAAAACGACAAAAAAGATATGAGCACAAATTATCGCATTTAGCCGTAATATCATGTATATTCCATACATTTTGTATATTTTATTAGCAAACTGCATTATTTAATCACATCTGTACATTAAACAGTTTGAGAATGGACGTTGTTTAACATATACTCTGTGAATGATTGGTCCACAAGAATAGTATTTGAACTGACCAACTATTTGTGATACACGGTGCGGGAATTCTCAGTCAAGATGCGAGATATACAAAATCATTTTATTCCCAATTTGAAAGCTAGTTTTTGCCTTGTGTGAACTCTTTTTATAATGAAGAAACTGGTAAAGGAATCGTTTGCTACACGATCACAGACTTCTTGATTTTGTGGTAATTCAATTCAAGTTATTATTTATTTATTCTTCTTGTACATTTGTTTTAGAAATTTAAAGTGATTACATATTTATCACTATAATATACGTTATTCGAATTCTTTTTTGTTTTTTAAGATAGATGTTTTTTGATGACTTCATATTTAAATCCAGTGCCGACAATATTTGTAATATATGTTTTTTTTTTACATAATCCTTTTAGGACGAAATTGCACGAATTCAATTTACTTGAATTAAGAAGTAGAAACCAATGTATATCTAATTTTGTAAGTTTTAGGTTTTACGACGGAGGAAAGAGTAATGGTTTTGAATCTATTTCATTGATTAGCGTAAACTGGTTGTCAAAAGTTATAGTTGCACTTTCACAAATAAGTATCGAAATTAATGTTAAAAGTTGTATCATGTTATTAAAAAGAGATTATAGACAGTCATTCAGGAATAACAGTGAATGTCTATAGTGAATAATTTTTTTATTGTCGAACGCAACACATATTGTTTCGGAGGCTCCTTATATTGTGCTCTTTGTATTTTTAAAATATCATTAATATTTATATAGTGATTTATCCGTTAAATGGAATTTTTCTTATGCTACTATGTTGGCGTAACGTTAAATGCTAACTAATATCAGTATTTACAAGCATGGTACTTTTTCAGTACTATTAATCTTACTGTTTCATCATGCACAATGGAGATAAGTTAAAGAATTGTCATATACATATAATATTTATTAGTTTGAGGCTTATTACTCGTTGGAACATATATATTTCTGATTTAAAGCTGAATGACAAGTTTGAGTTACATAAATATTGTAAACCTGTATCTATATTCAAGTTAAAACATCTTTTGCTTTTTATGGAATGCAGTGTTATGGTTTGCAAATCTAAATCTCTATTTTATAATGTATTATAGTCTTGTAACATATGTATCAGCATTGTTAAAAATTTCTAATTTACATCTACTTGTACTCTTAATTATTTTTTCTAATTTTAATAGTAATTTAGTAGATAGTTCATTTTATTCTATACTATGTATTTTATATAATTATTGAATGGTAATGCACACCATTTTTGAATGTTTAGGAAATTAAGATGCTTTTGAAAGAAGGATGCAGTTGGTTTTTAGCAATAATTCTCCTTATTATTGATCTTTATCGTACATTCTTTATTACCAGCTTTAAAAACCATGATACATATGGTTGTAGAGTCTCGTGCTCTCGAAGGATCTGATTTTTATATCTACTTTTTAATTGAAACAATGTTAAATCTGAATTTATTAAAATGCAATATGAATAATTAAATGTACCGTTATGAGCATATAGATATCTTTTTGCTCGGTGTACGTGAGCATAGTTATTTTTTTGCTGAGTGTACGTGACCATAAATATTAATGCAGGGAATCTTATTACAATTTTCACAATCAAAGTTTTCAAAATGACATGATCAATAATGATTCAATAATCATGTTATAACTGTTGTAGAAAGTTTTTACATTATTTTTAAGATGCATTTCATAATGACTAGACCATTGAATCGGGTGTAACTTTAAAATATTCAAGTATGTAATTAATTATTGTATCCTTAATTCATTAAAGGAGAGGAAAGATTTTGAAGTGGAAGACAAGAAATCAATATTATTATTTTGTAAATTTTTTGTTATGTTTAATGTTTCTAGTCCAATAATAGTAATGTATTTTTAGTTCATTTTAAATTGAAACAATTTCTTATTCTTTTGTATCAAAATTTTTTACTTGAAATTTATAGAAAAATATATTTGTATAGAATTTATAAATCTGTGTAAAAGATATATAATTTCTTCGAAAAACTCTTAACATATATTTCATGTTTATCGTACTATATACATCTGTATTTAATTTCAGTTTATTTTCGAAATTTTCAATTGTCGAACAAGCTTTTCCTAAAGTTCTGTGGCATAATTAAATGCTTCAAACTAGCACAACACGATTTTATATCTATATATATTTGTAAGTTGATTTCAAGAACTCGGTTAATAAGATCCATAATATTTTATATATATCCCTGAGCTCAGTTTCTTTAACTTGTATGTTCAAGTAATTGTTCTAAAATAATATTACTAGAATTTTGTCTTTTAGAATTTAAAGATATATAGATACAATTACATTTGTTAAAATGCAATAGCTTTGTTACATAAATATTAATATATTCACTGTCATATTCTCGTTTTACAGTATATTGTAATACTATACTCTTTGCATTAAGGTGTAGTATTAAAAATAAAAGTAATGATATTTTTTACAGTTATATATATATATACATATATTATATATATTTATCTTCCATTAGGATATATATACCTTTAGCTGTAATAAACCAAATAGAATTCATTACAAGTATTTTCATGAATATTAACTTCAATTATATATTTCGAAAAATACGATGTTTTCTTCAATTAAAAAAAATATATATACGTGCTATGCATTCTTAACAAATATATTTGAAATTTTACTTAGCGAGCTTAGGGGGACATTACATAAAAAATAAAATATATAATTTGGCTTCCTATGTATATGTATGTGACATGTAATTTAATATAAATATATTGTGTGAATCTGAATATGCCGCAGTGAGGCAGTATTTTTGCAAAAGAATTCTATAAAAACTTGTGTAACTATAAATATACAGAAATTAAAAAAAAAAAGAACTTTATTTAAAAATTTGTCAACTATATATGTAAATATTAACTTGTTTACTGCCATAGCAATTAATAGTTTAATTTTCGATAGTAAACAAATTATCTATGTTTATCGATTCAAAGTATTCCACTTTTGATATATAGACGCAGTTTCTTTTTGTATGATATTTCATTAAATATTATAATTGTTTAGTTACGAATAAGTACAAAAATTATTTTTTCAATAAGTCCGTTGTGATGACTCGTACCAAATGAGAAACAAAATGTAATCGCATCTTCACAAATGTAGTTTTGTACGACATAGCGTGACTGTATGAATGTACTTCTATTTAAATTCTTTTCATTATACAAAGAATGAGTGCATAGTGTGATGATTGCTCTGAAAAATGTTATTTCGACGTTTGTCATCGTCATCAGCGCCCATCGTGCGGTGATCGGTGCTCCCTCCCATCCTAGACGAGCCCCCGTATGTAGGATTTCAGGAAAACGAGGGAATCCCGCCAGCGGGAATCGAAACCCGCGATTGGTG